>NC_142801.1:9431141-9731141 GCF_049724085.1 Artemia sp. Qi Xiang Cuo
GGATTTGGTTACTTAATGTAATTTATTTTTAAATGGTTTTCATTCACTGATCGATAGTGATTTTTGGTCGGTTTACGCTTGGATTATTATTTGAATTTGTTTCTGCTCGTATTTGGTTTAAAGCAGCTTTTTACTTTTTTCTGAAAAACTTATTTTATAGGAAAGGTCGTTTTAAATTAGTTTATTGTCGTTTTTCATCAAAATAGTTATTTTGATTGGTTAGTGAAAGAATCCTTCAAGTCTTTTTTTGGTTTCTCTCAACAAGGATCAAGATTCTTAGTATTTATATTTATGGCAAAATTTTGCAACAAAGGGGACGATAACGCCTTGGATTGTTGTGTACGGGGAATAATATTCAGATGAATGGTTTGAAAATCTGCGCAATATTTGGGTTTCTATTAGACTGAAGGAATTCTGACTCCCATACATACTCCAACTTTGAGCATAGACAAATATTAATCATTTATCACCTTCATCATGCTCTGATAGTTTTGGCTTAATTCCCTTAGCATTTTCTGATATATCGCAGATAAACCCTTTTGACAACTTTGGAAGCACATAGTGTCTTTCGATTTAGTTCAACATCCCATCATGCCCTTAAAGTTTCATTTTAATACCCTTAATCGTTCCTGAGATATTCCAGATATGCCTTTTTGACAACCTTGGATGCACATAGTGTCTTTTGATTTAGTTCAACATTCCGAACAATCTTCCCTGAGAGTCAAAACCTAATGCACTTAGATGTTCTGGGATGAAGCACAGACTCCCTTTTGACAATCTGAATAGGTATAGTGCCTTTTTGACTTATAGTTTTGTATTCCCATCAACTTCCCCTGAGAGTTTCAACTTAAAACTCTGTTCCATTTCTAAGATATTCCGTCTTTATCTCTTTGAAAACCTGGATGGACTTCAACTTTTTTGATTTAGCTCAATGGGAGTATTATCATTAGTAGTATTCGTAGAAGAGTTGGTACTAGGAGTAGTAGCCCTGAAAATTTCAGCTTAATACCCTAAGCCATTACTGAGATATTGATGATGTGCCCTTTTGACAACCAGCATGCACATAGTTTATTTTCATTGAGTTCGACATTGGCTCTATCATCAACATTCCCTATGAGTTTTACCTTCATACCCTTGGTCAGTTTTTAGACCCAGGACCAAACATGTCTCTCAAAAGAAAAAAAAAATCTATATCAACTGACAACCTTGCCCCACCGGCTGTGGGGATCATCCTCGGGGGCATTGTTAAGGTCCTTGCCAAGGACCTTTCAACCCCTTTAAACAAAATGGGTATCTCAAAATTTGGATCAGATGTCTTTGGGGTAAGAGTCGGAGGAGTGCTGGCCTTCCAATCACTTGTGACTCTCAAAAACGGCACTAGAATTTTCACTTTCAAGTCGAATGAGCCCCTCCAAAGTTTTTACGAATATTGTTCAATTCGATCACACTTGCGAAAAAAAAACAAATAAATAATGCATAGGGCCCACTTCGCTTTTTACTTTGGTAGCATTATTGCGTTGCCTTTGGTTGATTCTAAAAAATGTTTCTAAGATGGTTTTTCCTATCGATTGAAAAAGTCTAACTGCTTTTACAAAAAAAACATCTAAACATCCTGATACCTTTACTGCCTGAACACATAAAAGCGATTAGCAATGAAAGGAACATATTCTGATTAAATAAAAAAAATAAGTTTTTTTTAACTGAAAGTAAGGAGCCACATTAAAACTTAAAATAAACAGAAACTATTTGGCATATGAATCGGGCTGTCCCCTCCTCAAGGCATCACCTTTTACGCTAAAGTTGTCTCTTTGTCACAACTCTACTTTTTAAAATAATAAAAACTTTAGTGTAAAGAGTGAGGCATTGAAGAGGGGACAGTCCCTTTCATATACGGAATAATTTTTGTACGTTATAAGCGCTAATGTCGCTCCTTACTTTCAATAAAAAAAAATTTTTTTTTTTGTTTAGTTTCCAAACATTTTTCAATTAATGCAGGTTCGAATTTGGCTCACCGTACATGAAAAATTAAAACAAATTTGCATTTTAATTTTCGCGGATTTATTCCACATATGAAGGGTTTCCCCCTCCCCAATACCTTTGCTCTTTATGCTAAAGCTGTTTGCATTTTTAAAAACGCTTCCTGTTCTAATTAAACGCCCCCGTGTTTCCATAGACGCTCTTAAAAAATTGGGACAAACAGTCAAACATTAGCGTAATGAGCAAGGTATTGAGGAGGAAGCAACCCTTCATATATGGTACAATTTCTGTTCGTTTTCAAATAATGCCGGTAAATCTGCCTCAACCTCTATGAAATATACCCCTCCCCCTCACAAAAAACTCCTCCATGGAAACTTCATCCAACGTAAAGTGCACTTCCCCCCCTGTCAAATTCCCTCCAGACAGTTCCATCCTCGCTGAGAATCCCCTCCCTGTAAAATTGCTTGCGGACGACTCAGCCTGAAAAATTCCCTTAGAATTCTTTCATTTGAATAAGACTTTAATCTCTAATCGGTTTCTCAATCAGTCTAGAAACTCCCCCGTCTGTGGAAATTATTTCTCGGAAATCAAAACATGCAAAAAAGCCCCTGGATAGTTCCCTCGGAACATCTTCTTATGAAAAATTTGGTAAAGGGAAGATAAGACAATTAACAAGGATTTCGTATAGTAATTATGTCAGATCCCCCCAGTGTGAAATTTCCCTGGAAAGTTCACCACCCAGAAATTTCCCTTCATAAGGAAGAATTTTCCTATAGAAATCCACCCCAAGCACAATCTCCTTTCCAAAAAAATGTCTGTATACTTCTGAATAACAAATACTGTATGTAAAACATGGGTGAATCCCATAACTTACAGCCTTCTCTCCACGGACTGTGGAGGGGGAGGGTCATTTTACACTTAAAGACATGATTATTTAACCTTTTAACTATACTGAACAAAATGGCTGTCTCAAAATTTTGTCAGATAATTTTGGGGAAAAAATAGGCGTGTGAGGGGGCCCATTTGCCATACAATCTTTTTGGTCACTTCAAAAGGGAATTAGAACTTTTAATTTCCGTTCGAAGGCACCCTCTCCCGATCTTCTAGGACCACTATTTCGATACGATCACCCCTGAAAAAAAAAAAAAAAAAATAAACATCTGTCTTCTGGCTAAAACAGCAGAATTCCTCATTTCTGTAGATAGGGGCTTGAAACCTAGACAATAGGGTTCTCTGGTACGCTGAATCTGATGGTGTGATTTTCATTAAGATGCTTTTAGTTTTAGAGGGTGTTACCCTGCTATTTCAAAAATCAGGCACATTTTCTCAGGCTCGTATTTTATTGGGTAACGGTAAACTTGATGAATCTTATATGTTTGGAATCAGCATAATAAGCTGATTCTTTTGATTTATCCACTGACATTGAAATTCCATTTTTTTGAATTTCGGTTACTATTGAGCCGAATCGCTCCTTACTTACAGTTCGTTACCACGATGTGTTTGAACAAGAAAATTGGATTTCTGAATATATCGATTGTTTCAGTCAGACTCGTCCTTCCTAAATAAAACTTTATTGCAGTTTAAGCTGCATTTCTCAGTTTCGAAAGTGGAAAAAATTACTTTTGGAATTGAAATTCACGGGAAGTCAATTTGAAACTGAAAAATTCACCATCGATAAATCTTAAATGGCAAACTATGCAAAATTAGATGGGTAAATGTTCCTTAATAAAAAATATATTTTTTATTAATTCAGAAAAAGTTACGGTTAGAACGGTTTTTCTTAAGGATTGAAAAATGTAACCGATTTTGGAAAACAGTTTAACATTTAAAGATGTATCTACCACCTGAACCATAAAGGTAATTCACATTGTCAGTGACAGAAAAATGGAATTCTAAACAGAAAAATTAGATTTTGAATGTGTCGATCGGTGCAGTCAGACGCATTCTTGCTTAATAAAGTTTAATTTTAATATAGACTATATTTTCAGTCTGGAAAGTGAAAACATCCCTTCAGAAAGTCATAAAAAA
This sequence comes from Artemia sp. Qi Xiang Cuo, assembly GCF_049724085.1. Classification (NCBI taxonomy): domain Eukaryota; kingdom Metazoa; phylum Arthropoda; class Branchiopoda; order Anostraca; family Artemiidae; genus Artemia; species Artemia sp. Qi Xiang Cuo. The sequence continues at coordinate 9,435,147 of NC_142801.1, forward strand.
TCAATTGTAAACTGAAAAAATCGATAAATTTATAAATAACAAGTCATGCAATTATAAGAGCAATTATTTATTAGCAGAAAATTGAATTTCCATTAATTAAGAAAAGTATGACCCTGATGGTGTTGGATTAGGTGTATTGCTTTTAGCATAGGTAACATCTTTTATATTGATTTTGAAAATATATGCTATAGATGGCTTTTGTTAATTCTTGAAAAATCATGGCTGATTTTGAAAAAGAATATTTTATGATCTAAAGAAACCTTTACGCAAGAACCTTTCAATAGAATGCATCACAGGAACTCACAGGAAATCACAGGAACATATAATTCTCAATTATAAAGAGGAAAATAGGACTTCTGAATGTATTGATTGGTCCAGTCAGAGCCATTCTTGCTAAATTGAGCTTGATTGTAAGTTATATAGCATTTTTCAGTCCTAAAAAAGTAAAAATCGCTTTTAAAATTGAAAAGTAAAAAAATCACGAATTGAAACTTAAAAAATCACGTTCGGCAATCATAAAAAATTGTATACGCAGGTTTTTATTATCAAAAAATCGACTTTCTATTAATTAACAAAAATATGACTCAGGCGGTGTGTAATAGCATGATATTTCAGCATGAGGATTATTCGTTATATAAATATATTTATTTAAAATATATTGTTTAAAATATATTTAAAATATATTTTTTAGATGGCTTTGCTAATTCTTAAAAAGCGTGTCAGATTTTGGAAAAGAACTTTTCAACATCTAAAGAAGCCGCTACCGCCTGAAACTATAAAAGCAATTCACATTATCAATGACAGGAACATGGAACAATATTTGTAGCTAGTAGTGATTTAGTGCCTAGAAACGATAATTACACTGGTAGTTCTGCCGCTCGCGTGACAAAGGATGTCCATTTAGAACTAATACTTTGGCCTATCGATCCAACCCCCATTGACATGTGCTATTAAAGCGAGGAAACATCAGAGACACCTGTCCCTTTTTGGATGTAACAGCTAATATTGCAAGGAAATTAGGATTTTTAGGTCTTCGAATTGGTCACGTTCCTATCTTACAAGGCCAAGCACCAGCTTTCATTTGGGAATAATTGATGGTATTTCACAGGGGCGAATCTCCAACATTTTTATGGGGGGGGGAGGGGCAAGAGGGTCAATATCTTGATATTAAAAGGGCATGGGATGTATAGTATTTTCTCTCTCTACATTATTAGGGGGGCAACTGCCCCCCTTGCCACCTCCAAACGACGCCCCCTGGTATTTGTCTATTATATAAAACAGACTCGAGAAGTGAAGTTTGATGACAATAAAATATGACGAAAATAGAATACTTTATTAGTAAAATTATGAAGGTTGTTTGTGAATTATTAAGTTGGGAGCTTCGGCGTCGGCTGACTGTCTCAAAGACAAGGAAAAGTTCATTATTAACGCGATTCTTGTCCTATTTCATTTTAGTTCATTATTAACGCGATTCATAGGGACACCGGGAAGTTTGCTTTGACTAGTGATAAAATATAGTGTCTCACTATGGATGTTCAAGAATCATTTCAGATTGTTGGAAGGGCTACAACAAAACTGAACTGGAACAAGCCGGTTTAACTCATTTGAAAGTGTACCACAAAAAAAATTGTCGACCCAGAAACCGGCACCTGTACCAAAACAATAGAGAGAATGTGGGGTTCCGCAAAGTAGAGGAACAAACGGCACCGAGGTATATCCTGCCATCATTTACATTCATGGTAGAGTACATGTGGCGGGCGGCAGTAAAGGCAGAAGGCCGAGTTCATTTTAACGCGATTCTTGAGGACATTTCTGCGTTCTGGGAGCATATTTCTAAGTTGTAGTTTTCATAAATTTGCTGATAAAGTATTTTATTTTCATCATATTTTTTTCGTTACGCTAAAAGGTGTGGTTAGGTTAAATAGGTTTGTTTAGTTTACGTATTTATTATATGCTCTTCTTTACCCCCACCCCCCTTAATGTGCAAATATATAGCCCAAATTTACTTCTAAACTATTATATTTTCATCATAATTTGTTTTATTTCATTAGCATTCACCAAACTTCAATTCTCGAGTGTGTTTTATATAATAAACAAGTACCTAAATGATTTGTTTCACAGGTGGTCAATATTAACTATTATACCCTTTAATTAAGACTTGCATTACCGGCTACGGGCTTGGGTCCGGTGTATTCCTCCCCCAGATATCCCCCAACGGTACATATCCCCCACCGTGGGGAATTCCACCCGGATAACACCCTTAGGGGTATTCTCCCTGCAATCCCCCCTGGAAAATTTCAATCAAATGGTTAAAATAAAAGTGTTTCTTTTAGTTAATAGAGTATTAAAATCAGATGCCCATTATTAACACATAAGGTTTTTACAGAAGAGAATTTTGCAGGGGTCTCGTTGGATTGAAATCCCCCCTGCAATCCCACTTGGAATATTATCTATTGTATCATTTAGTTGGACTTGTGTTACTGTATATGAGGTCCGGCGTATTCCTCCCCCGGAGATCCCCCAACGTTAAATTCGTCCCCTAGAAAATTCTCCCCTTGGAAGTCATTTAATTAAGACTTGCATTACCGGCTATGGGCTTGGGTCCGGTGTATTCCTCCCCCGGATATCCCCCAACGGTTCATATCCCCCACCCTGGGGAAGTCCCCCGGAAAATTCCCTTAGGTGTATTCTCCCTGCAATCCCCCCTGGAAAATTTCAACCAAATGGTTAAAATAAAAGTGTTTCTTTTAGTTAATAGGGTATTAAAATCAGATGCCAATTATTAACACATAAGGTTTTTACGGAAGAGAAAGTCGTATAAATTTTGAAGGGGTCTCGTTGGATTGAAATCCCCCCTGCAATCCCACTTGGAATATTAGCTATTATATTATTTAGTTGGACTTGTATTACTGTATGTGAGGTCCGGCGTATTTCTCCCCCAGAGATCGCCCAACGTTAAATTCGTCCCCTAGAAAATTCTCCCCTTGGAGAATTATCCCATCGTGTGAAATTCCCCCCGGAAAATACCCTCCTGGAAAACCCCCCTACAATCCCCCCTGGAAAGTTCTCTACACATGTAAAATTGACCAGCCACCTGGAAATAGTGTCAAATAAAAGGAAAGATGAAAAGAAGGGATTCTTTTGAAATTTAGCTGTTTTTGAAAAATAGGGGATACATCCCCAAAAAGGCAAGTGATCTTTATGGAAATCACATCATTAGATTCAGCATATGAAAGAACACTATTATGTAGGTTTTATGCTCCTATTTACAAAAATGTGAAATTTTATAATTTTTTTCCAGAAGAAAGATCCGGGATTCGTATTTTTCCCTAGAGTGATCTTATCGATCTGATGGTCCTAGAAAATCAGAAGAGGGCTAATTAGAACGAAAATTAAAAGCTCTAGAATCTTTAAAAGTGAACGGAAGGACTATACCACGGGATGTTTCTGCCACTTTGTGACACCAAACTACGATTTTGCCTCATGGAGTACCAGGCTGGTATCGATAAAATTCTGAGATAGCCAACATTTTGGCTAGTGATGTCTCTGACCAGTACCAGACCAAGTTCAAGGGAAGCAATTATACGCATTTCTTAGTCCCAGCCAGTTATCTATGTGCGCTCCCATCACACGGCAACTCGTATACAGTTGCCACTAATTTCATATTTTCAGATTGTTCTCTTTAACCTTTATCTTGCCCTGCTATGATAACTCAACCCCCCAGAACACGAAAAAGAATTAAAATGAAACTGTAAAAATAAATACTATAATATCTTCTTTTCTTCATTAGTTAATTTATCAGACTGTCTCAGCCGCTTCAGCTGCTAAAGCTTGCGTGGAGAGGGAATTTTCCACAGGAGAATTTCTGGGGGATTTCAGGGATGGGGTGGTGGTATGGAAATACGCCCAGTACCTCTGACTATATTACCATGAGTACCTGCAGAAATCATGGTTACAGCGGTAGCTGCAACCTAGTAAAGAGCGAACCGCAGCCCATTGTAACCAAAAGTTAAAAAACGCGTTTAAAAAAAAAAAAAACTACCTAGTGAAAAAATTGCAATATGACACTGATTCAGGAATGGTAACTATTATTTCGATTCTTCTTAATAGTAAAAGTTCATTGAGAAAATAAATATATGGGGATTTCGAAAAAAAGCCCGAAACCCCTCAAAAATGGCGTCAGATCACAACGAGAAGTCTACCATTAAAATCAGCACTGTCGAAAACCTAGTTATGGTAAATTATAACCCCCCTCCTTGAACAACAAGGAAAATGAATTTTTTGTCTCCCGTTTTTTGTTGTCTTTTTTTTTCTAACAAGGCTAGGGGGTGACCAGGACATCATTGAGAGATATGTAATAAGCTAGCTCATTCGGACGGAACTTAAATTTTCTAGTGCCCTTTTTAAGTGACCAAAAATATTGGAGGGCAACTAGCCTCCCTCCCTATAGGCACCTCCCCCAAAAGTCGTCCAATCACAATTTTGAGCTAGCCATTTTGTTCAACATACTTTAAAGGTCAAATAAGATACGACCCTCCTTAGTCCCTGGGGAAAGGGCTGCACACTGTATCGGTATCAGACATATTGATATCACGCGTATCGGTATTGGCGTATTGTTATTGGGCGTATTGGTATCGCAGGTATCTAGACAGATTTTTAATATCTCATATAAAAGATATTGCTTATATCTACGTTCTTTCTATAAATTCAACCATCAGCAAGTTCCAAATGGCACTTTTGGTGCCATGTCTCAAATGGATAAGCTGGGGCTAGTGGGCAGCAGTACTTTTTAGAGTGACGTTTAATGACTCATTGGAAAGCTATTGCTTATATCTACGCGATGTTTATCAATTCTACCATCCGTAAGTGTGATATAGCACTAAAAACAATACTTTTGATGTCACTTCTTAAGTAGGAAAGCTTGGAAGTATAAAATGAAATCACCATTGTAATAATTATGCTCCAAAACCCGTAATTGGAGGTTTGCAAGAACAACTCTCGTAAGTTCTTCCTGCAAGCCCCCTTCATAAGCTACGCAATTCAGGTATAAACACTAATATATCAAATCGGATTATTAGAGGTCGGATTATTACACCTCGAAATAGAGTGTCTTGTGTTCGATTCCTGCTTAGGTGTTTTTTTTTAATTATGGTTTTCTCCTTATATGATCATTTTCATATAATTTCACTGTTTTTGTAAATGTGATGCACTCATTTTTTTAAGCATGTCCCTGAAAGGTATTTGGTATAGCAATTTGATTCAAAAGGGAATATATGTCATCTAGTTTATGGTTTGCAACGACATTCTGAGTAGATCTCTAATTCCATACCCCAACGAAAGGTGTAATTTTTTCAAAATTCCGTGGGGGGGGGGGTCAAAATTGGAGCCAATTTTGCCAAATCAGGTGAAAAGGACAAAATAACTGAACAACTAGTCATATAGTAATAAAAAAGGTAAAGATGTACTAAAGAAAACTAACCTGTTTCAGTGGATGCTTGAATTAAGGAGGCTTGTCTTAGTTTTGCAAACATTTTCGGAGAAACTAAATTTCAGCTGGGAGGTGAGGGGGCAAACTGGGGTCTGGTGGAAAACTAAGGTCTGATAGTGGAAGTTGCCGCCTCTGCCCCATAGCAAATTACGCCCCTGATCCAAACCCCTTGAAATTAAGTGGTTGGAGAAGTGTAGGCATGTGGTTCTGGAACAACTCAAAAACTTAGGCAGCGCAATCGCGCTGCCTAAGTAAAGAACGATGTTGGCACAATGTATTATTTATTTTATTCGTTTTGTTTTTTCGATACCAGGGCAGTTCGTATCGAAGGAGTTGTCGTAGAAACTTTCAAAAGGGCTCATTCGATTTTAAACTGGAGTGGCTAGTGCCCTTTTTAATAGTCAAAAGTGATTAAAGGGCAACTAGCCCCCCGCCACTCCCATTATTCCCCCAAACACATCCAATCAAAATTTCGAGATAGCCATTTTGCTCAGCGTAATTGATTTCCAGATAGAAAATATGTTTGTGAGGAGGACAATCCCCCAGAGCCCTCAGGGCAAAGGTTTTAAGTTATACACTGGGGGCATATAAGAACAATGTTGGCATAATGTATTATTTATAAATTTCTTTGATTTAGTGCAGGACACTTCGTATCAAAGAAGTTGTCGTAGACCTTCGAAAAGGGCTCATTCAATTGGAAAATGGAGTGGCTTGTGCCCTTTTTAATAGTCGAAAGTGATTGGAAGGCGACTATCACCCTTCCACGCTCACCATTTCCCGAAACACATCCAATCAAAATTTTTAGATAGCTGTTTTGTTCAGCGTAGTTGATTTCCAGATAGAAATTATGTTTTTGAGGAGGACACTCCCCCACAGCCCTAAGGGCAAGGATTGTAAGTTATACCCTGGGGGCATATAAGGTTTTTATAGAACGCGTTGTCGTAGAAACATCAAAAGGGGCTCATTCGATTGGAAATTGAAATGGATAACGCCCATTTTAATCGTCGAAAGTGATTGGAAAACAACTAACACCCCTTCCACGCCCACCATTTCCCCAAACACATCCAATAAAGATTTTGAGATAGCCATTTTGTTCCACGCAGTTCAAAGTTTAGGAAATTATACCTTTGAGCAGGACACTCCCCCACAGTCTGCAGGGCAAGGGTTATAAGTTATGCCCTAGGGGCATATAAGGGTTATATTGTAGGTTTTGTCGTAGTAACTTAAAAAAGGGCTTACTCGATTGGAAATACGAAAAAGGGCTGGTGATCTTATTAAAGGTCGGAAGTAATTGCAAGGTAACTCACCCCCCTCTGGCGCTCACCTTTTCACCAAATACATCCAATCAAAATTTTTAGATAGCCATTTTATTCAACGTAGTTTAAAGTTTTGGAAGTTAGGTCTTAAAGGATGTCAACCCCTCCCCACCATAGCCCTCAGGGCAAGGGTTGTAAGTTGTGCCCTGGGGGCATATAAGGTTTTTATTGAAAGTGTTGTCGTAGTAACTTCAAAAGGGTTCATTCTATTGGAAATTGAAAGGGCTAGTGCCTTTTTCAATAGTTGAGTTATTAGAGAGTCCACCCCTTTCGTGCCCACCATTTTCCTAAACACGTCCAATAAAAATTTGGAGATATCAATTTTGTTCATCGTAGTCGAAAGTTCTGGAAATTAGGTCTTTTAGGATGATAACCCCCTCAGAGCCCTCAGTGTAAGGGTTTTAGTTATGCCTTGGGGGCATATAAGGTTTATATAGAAAGTTGTTGTAGAAATTTCAAAAAGGGCTCATTTGATTGGAAGTTGAAATTGCCCTTTTTAATTGTCGAAAGTGAGTGGAGAGTAATTAACCCTACTCTCACGCCCACCAATTCCCCAAACACATTCAATAAAAGTTTAGAGATAGCCATTTTGTTCAACATAGTTGAAAGTTCTGGAAATTATGTATTTAAGGATGACAAACCCCCCAGAACCCCCAGGGCAAAGGTTGTAAGTTATGCCCTAGGGGCATATAAGGTTTTTATAGATAGACTTTTCGTAAAACTTCAAAAGAGGCTTATTCAGTTGGAAATTAAGAGGGCTAGTGCCCTTTAAAATAGTTGAAAGTGATTGCAGGGTACTAACCCCCCTCTCACGCCCACTATTCCTCCAAACACATCCAATCAAAATTTCCAGATAGCCATTTTGTTCAACGTAGTAGAAAGTGCTTGAAATTAGATCTTTTAGAAAGACACCCCCCCCAAGCCCTCAGGGCAAGGATTGTAAGTTAGGCCCTGGGGGCATATAAGATTTTTATTGAAAGTTTTGTCATACAAACTTCAAAAGGACTCATTTGATTGGAAATTGAAAGGGCTTGTGCCATTTTTAATAGTTGAAAGAGATTGGAGAGCGACTAACAGTCCTCTCACGCCCACCATCTCCCCAAACACGTCCAATCAAAATTTCGAGATAACAATTTTGTTTAATGTAGTTGAAAGTTCGGGAAATTAAGTCTTAGAGGATGACAACCACCCTAACAGCTCTTAGGGTAAGAGTTGTAATTTATACCCTGGGGGCATATAAGGTGGGGGCACATAAGCATTGTGGTTTCAAAAAGCACCCATTCGATTGGAAATCGAAAGGCCTAGTGCCCTTTTTAATAGTCGAAAGCGATTGGAAGGCTTGACATTTTCAAACAGTAAGTATGGAGCGACCCGGCTCAATGGTAACCGAAACTGTAGAAAACGAAATTTTGATGCCAATAGATACATCAAAAGAATCAGATTTTAATGCTGATTTCAAATATATAAGTTTCATCAAGTTTAGCTCTACCTATCAAAAGTTACGCGCCTGAGAAAATTTGCCTGATTTTCGAAAAAAGGGGGAAAGACCACCTAAAATTATAGAACCTTAATGAAAATCACACCATCATATTCAGCGTATCAGAGAACCCTATCGCAGAGGTTTCAAGCTCCTATCTACAAAAATGTGGAATTTTGCATTTTTTGCCAGAAGAAAGATCACGGATGCGTGTTTATTTGTCTGTTTGTTTGTTTGCTTTTTTTCCAGGGGTGATCGTATCGACCCTGTGGTCCTATAATATCGTTGGAGGCCTCATTCGATTGGAAATTAAAAGTTCTAGTGCCCTTTTTAAGTGACCAAAAAAATAAAGGGCAACTAGGCCCCCTCCCACGCTCATTTTTTTCCCAAAGTCACCCGATCAAAATTTTAAGATAGCCATTTTGTTCAGCATGGTCGAAAATATGATACCTATGTCTTTTAGGATGACTTAATCCCTCGCAGTCCCCGAAAGGAGGGCTGAAAGTTATGAACTTTAGCCAATGTTAACAATAATATTGGTTATTGGGAAGTATACAGACGTTTTCAGAGGGGATTTTTCCTGGTAGTGGGGGGGGAGGGGTCGGGGGTTAGGCGGGAGGATCTTACCATGAAGGAAGTTTTCATGGTAGGAGGGACATTGCTATGAAGGGGACACCCGATTTCCTAGCACTATTTAAATAAAGATCAGAAATTATATATGAAAAAAACAAGTTTTTTAACTGAAAGTAAGGAGCAATATCAAAATTTACAACGACAGAAAACATCACGTATATGATCGGGTTCACCCCCAAGTCAATAACTCACTCTTTAAGCCATAGATAATTTAGTACTTTCATAAGAGCTATTTATTCTAATTAACGGCATTTGTGATAAAGGGGTTTTTAAAGAATTAGAACAAAATTCGAACTTTAGCTTAAAGAGCAAGGTATTGACTAGGGGGCGAACCCTCTAATATACCTATTAAAAATATAAGAATATAGAGGTTCGCTACGTAAGTTAATTTGTAAGTTACGTATATTTATTACTAATAAAAACGTTCGTAAATAAAATTAAACAGGTTTCGAGAAAGCCATTTAACCAAATAAAAGTAAAACTGATATACAAATTTTTTTTATTATTCATGTACAGTGAGCCAAAATCAAAACTTGCATTAATTCAAAAACGTTCAAAAATTAAATAAAAAAAACAAGTTTCTTTAACTAAGAGTAAGGAACGACATTAAAACTTAAAACGAACAGAGATTATTCCATATATGAAAGGGGCTGTCCCCTCCTCAACGCCTCGCTCTTTACGCTAAAGTTTCACTTTCTCACAATTTTTTTTTTTAAACAATGAAAAACTTTAGCGTAAAGAGCAAGACGTTGAGGAGGGGACAGTTCTTTCATATACGGAATAATGTCTTTTCGTTTTAAGTTTTCACGTCGTTCCTTACTTTCAGTTAAAAAAACTTGTTTTTTTTATTTAATCAAACAGTTCGTGGTAACGAACTGTAAGTAAGGAGCGACCCGGCTCAATGGTAACCGAAACTCTATAAAACGGGTTTTTGATAGCAATAGATACATCAAAAGAATCAAATTTCAATGCTGAATTCAAATATATAACTTTAATCAAGTTTACTCCTCAAGCCTGAGAAAATTTGGCTGATTTTCGAAAAAAGGGGGAAAGACCCCCTAAAAATTTTAGAACCTTAATGAAAATCACACCATCATATTAAGCGTATCATTTTTGTATTTTTTGCCAGAAGAAAGATCACGGATGCGCGTTTTTTTTTTTTTTTTTTTTTTTTTTTTTTTTTTTTTTTGAGGGGTGATCGTATCGACCCAGTGGTCCTAGAATATCGTGGAAGGGCTCATTAGAACTGAAATTAAAAGTTCTAGTGCCCTTTCTAAGTGACCAAAAAAATGGAGGGCAACTAGGCTCCCTCCCACGCTCATTTTTTCCCAAAGTCACCCGATCAAAATTTTGAGATAGCCATTTTGTTCAGCATGTTCGAAAATATGATAAAAATGACTTTTAGGATGATTTAATCCCCCAAAGTCCCCGGGGGGAGGGTTGAAAGTTATGAACTTTACTTAATGTTAACATATAGTATTGGTTATTGGGAAGTATACAGACGTTTTCAGGGGGATTTATTTTGGTAGGTGGGGGGAGGGGTTGGGTCGGGGGTTATATGGGAGGATCTTTCCATGAAGGAAGTTTTGATGGGGGAAGGGACATTGCTATGAAGGGGGCGCTGGATTTCCCAGCATTGTTAAAGAAAAAGATCAGAAATTAAATAAAAAAAAAGAAGTTTTTCAACTGATCAACTGATTTTTATTAAGGGGTCATTTTTAAGGAATTGGAAAAAAAATTGAACCTTAGCTTAAAGAGCAGGGTATTGACTAGGAGGCGAACCCCCTAATATACGTGTTAAAAATATATGAATATAGAAGTTCGTTACGTAAGTTAATTCGTAAGCTACGTATATTTATTACTAATAAAAACGTTCGTAAATAAAATTAAACAAGTTTCGAGAAAGCCATTTTACCAAATAAAAGTAAAATTAATTTGCAAATTTTGTTTTAATTATTCATGTACGGTGAGCCAAAATCAAAATCTGCATTAATTCAAAAATGTTCAAAAATTAAATAAACAAAAAAAAGTTTTTTTTAACTGAAAGTAAGGAACGACGTTAAAACTTAAAACGAACAGAAATTATTCCTTATATGAAAGGGGCTGTCCCCTCCTCAACGCCTCGCTCTTTGCGCTAAAGTTTTACTTTCTCGCAACTCCATTTTCTTAAACAATACAAACTTTAGCGTAAAGAGCGAGGCGCTGAGGAGGGGACAGCCCCCTTCATATACGGAATAATTTCTGTTCGTTTTAAGTTTTAACGTCGTTCCTTACTTTCAGTTAAAAAAAACTTGTTTTTTTTTTATTTAATTATAGTACAGATAGATGTGGCTATAATGTATTATTTTTTGTTGTTGTTGTTGTTTAGACCAGGGCACTTCGTATGGAAGGAGTTGTCATGGGAACTTCGAAACGGGCTCAATCGATCGAAAATATAAAGTGCCCTTTTTAATAGTCAAAAGTGATTGGAGGGCAACTAATACCCCTCCCACGCCCATCCTCCCATTTGCCCATTATGTTTAAAAAATAAATGTTGCCTTAAGATTAAATCAAAATGCACTATGTTAATGCTAATTCCCAATAAGGCATCTCAGCAGTATCCCAAGAACGACTGAGGGTATTAAATTCAAACTGTCGGGGCTACTTCTGCTCTTAAAATTTAACCAAATCAAAATAGTTTAAGTGTATTTTTTACCATACAAATAGCAGGCCAAATTATAAAGTCTTAAAAAACGAAAAGAATTAAAGTATTATTTTCTTTTTCCCTGAAAAGACTGTGTCAATATAAAACGAACAGAAATTAATTTAAAGAACTTTTCCCACAAAATAAGTTTTTCAAAGAAAAGTAAAGAACTACTTTAAACAAAAATGAGCAAAAATAAAATCAAATAATCTACCAAGCGTGAAACTACCACAAATCAGAATCGATAAGTAAATAAAACCCGAAACGAACAGAAATTACAATAAATAACCGAGTCAAACTCAAAACGAACAGATATTAACATATGTTGGGCTCAAAACCCCTATGCCAGTAGTAAAGCATCTAGTACTACAGCCAGTGATTGCGTAATATGCCTCCAGGCTCATTTAATACCGGTCCTATTAAGGACAAGTTTTTTCTGACGTAGATTTCTAGTTCATGATATACAAGTTTTTTTTATGTTAAATCCGTGGTCATTCATCTGTAAGTTGATTAGTAGGTTTTTTTTTTTAAAAACTTGGCTATTCGTTTCATGGGTTTCATTAATAGAACGATTAATGCATTTTAAAAGGGTAATTACTTATTTAGTTTACGAGATTTGCGAATTTTTTTTTTGCGAAAAGATATTTGCGAAAAGATATTTGCGTAGACGCTTACAAGGGACATTGATAGAAAGTATTCAATAGCTTAATTGAAAAGTAACGATAGAATGACATTGTGACTTGACCTAGCTTTACCTAGCCGATGTGGTCTGTATAATACGTCAGTAACGTTTGAAAAATATTGTCAATTTAAAAAGACATGGCTGAAATGTGTTATGAGGGGGGTGGGTTGCATAGAGGGGTGAGTTGCACGAGGGTTCAGTTAAAGAGGATACAGTTGCACGGAGGGATTTCGGTTATACACGGGTTCAGTTACAAGGGGGGTTCAGTTGCACGGGGGGTATCCCTTTTTTTTTCGTAAATCGGGCTCCCTGTTTTCAAAATCCCTTTTTCTTCTGAGGCTTGGAGCATTTGGTGGCTAGATATTAAACGTAATGAAATTTAGCACGGAGGTTCAGTTGTACAGGGGTTTCAGTTATACAGGGGTTCAGTTACATGGGGGTTCTTTGTGTTAAATAAGTAGTTTTTGTATCTTTTAAAAGAACTTTACGGGGATTGAGAGACTCAGTTGCCTAATTCCGTGTGATTTTTATTTAATTGCTGCTCATTAAAAACGAAATTTTTGTGTTAAATAAGTAGTTTTTGTATCTTTTAAAAGAGCTTTACGGGGATTGAGAGACTCAGTTGCCTAATTCCGTGTGATTTTTTTTTACTTGATGGTCATTAAAAACGAAATTTTTTTGTTAAATAAGTAGTTTTTGTATATTTTAAAATATCTTTACGGGGATTGAGAGACTCAGTTGCCTAATTCCGTGTGATTTTTCTTTACTTGATGGTCATTAAAAACGAAATTTTAATGTTAAATAAGTAGTTTTTGTATCTTTTAAAAGAGCTTTAAGGGGATTGAGAGACTCAGTTGCCTAATTCCGTGTGATTTTTCTTTACTTGATGGTCATTAAAATCGAACTGTTATTGTTAAATTAGTAGTTTTTGTATCTTTTAAAAGAGCTTTACGGGGCTTGAGAGACTCAGTTGTCTAATTCCATGTGATTTTTCTTTACTTGATGGTCATTAAAAACGAAATTTTTATGTTAAATAAGTAGTTTTTGTATCTTTTAAAAGAGCTTTACGGGGATTGAGAGACTCAGTTGCCTAAGTCCTTGTGATTTTTCTTTACTTGATGGTCATTAAAAAAGAAATTTTAGTGTTAAATAAGTAGTTTTTGTATCTTTTAAATGATCTTTACGGGGATTGAGAGACTCAGTTGCCTAATTCCGTGTGATTTTTCTTTACTTGTTGGTCATTAAATACGAAATTTTTTTGTTAAATTAGTAGTTTTTGTATCTTTTAAAAGAGCTTTACGGGGATTGAGAGACTCAGTTGCCTAATTCCGTGTGATTTTTCTTTATTTGATGGTCAATAAAAACGAAATTTTTGTGTTATATAAGTAGTTTTTGTAACTTTTAAATTATCTTTGCGGGGATTTAGAGACTCAGTAGCCTAATTCCGTGTGATTTTTCTTTACGTGATGGTCATTAAAAACGAAACTGTTGTTTTAATTAATTTGTTTTGTATCTTTTAAAAGAGCTTTATGGGGATTGAGAGAGTCAGTTGCATAATTCCGTGTGATTTTTCTTTACTTGATTGTCATTAAAAACTAAATTTTTGTGTTAAATAAGTAGTTTTTTAATCTTTTAAAAGAGCTTTAAGGGTATTGAGAGACTCAGTCGCCTGATTCCGTGTGATTTTTCTTTACCTGGTAATCATTAAAAAAGAAATTTTTTGTGTTAAATAATTATTTTTTGTTTATTTTAAAAGAGCTTTACGGGGATTGAGAGACTCAGGTGCCATATTACGTTAGATTTTTTGTTTAATTGTTGTTCTTTAAAAAATAAATTTTTGTGTTAAATAAGTTGTTTTTGGATCTTTTAAATGAGCTTTACGGTGTTTGAGAGACTCAGTTGCCTAATTCCGTGTGGTTTTTCTTAATTGGTAGTCATTAAAAACGAAATTTTTGTGTTAAATAAGTAGTTTTTCTATATTTTAAAAGAGCTTTAAGGGGTTTGAGAGACTCAGTTGTCTGTTTCCGTGAGGTTTTTGTTTACGTGGTGGTCTTTAAAAACGATATTTTTGTGTTAATTAAGTAGTTTTTGCATCTTTTAAAAGAGCTTTAAGGGGTTTGAGAGACTCAGTTGACTAATTCCGTGTGGTTTTTCTTTACTTGGTCGTCCTTAAAAACAAAATTTTCGTGTTAAATAAGTAGTTTTTGTATATTTTAAAAGAGCTTTAAGTGGTTTGAGAGACTCAGATGCCTGTTTCCGTGTTGTTTTTATTTACTTGGTGTTCATTAAAATCTAAATTTTTGTGTTAAATAAGTAGTTTTTGTATCATTTAAAAGAGCTTTAAGGGGTTTGAGAGACTCTGTAATGCACTAGTTTTTCAGTAAAGACACTCAATATCCTAAAAGTGTTTAATTCAAACTTTTTAAAACTTCGAAATTTTTCAACTTTATTTATTTTTTCTTTCTGTACATAACTTAAAATGTCAAAATATGCTTACAGTTCTAACAATTGCGCTCTGTGATTGGTCAGAGACACGATGTGACTTTACCACTTGAATTCTATGAACGTTTATTGAAAGCGCTCTGTGATTGGTCAGAGACACTATGTGACTTTCCCACTGGTATTATATGACTGGTTATTGACACAACCTAATCTATTGCATGTATTAAATCAGTATTTTTTACGCAGTGGAACGATAAACACATAAGTCATATCTTTTAAAAAAAAGTGAAGATGGAACATTTTAATAAAGTGTGTTTACATAACAAGGTTATTGTAGCATTGAATGCCGACAAAGAGAAATATTTAAACTTTGAAACAAGTACAGGTGGTAGCACTATTGGAAATGTATGCATGCATTGTCATGACAGTAAGGAATTAAATTTCTTTGGAATACCGAAAAATTCAACTCTTATGTTGGTGGTTATGCGAGATTGAGATCTCCAGAGATGATTGCACTCAAAGAGAATGCCAACATAAAAATAATCATTGATGATAGAGGACAACTCCTTGCTACTGTTGCAGGTAACACATTACCTACTGATACATCCAATCGTCACCTTTCAGGTATTAGCATTCAACGGAAGATCAATAAAAGAAAGGCCTACTCTTCTACTAATATCGTAAACCATATCTTGTCTACGTGCCGAAACTGTTACCTGTGTAAAAATAATGTGATAATAGACAGTGAAATTGACAGAAAAATAAAAAGGTAATTGTCAGAAAATATCACTATGGAATATAAATATGAATCGATGAAAAATAAAGCACCATCAAACGTTACTGCCATTGGTCAAACAGTCATTGAACCAAATAATACCACAGACGAAAAGCATATTGAGCCTTTTGATGAGACACCAGTAAAAATTGTGTATGACTCAAACTGGAATAATGATTATTCTACTGATTACGAACTAAGAGAAGACAATAGCTATAATATCAAGAGAGAACATGGTGAACTATTTTATGGAACAGATTCAAAATGTCCAAAGTTAATTGTTGATATTAATAATGTATCATAATATATTTATTGTATTAATATTCTACATAGCATTATTTCATTAAAAATATATTTTGCATTACATTGTTATGTGATCATTATTTTTAGAGTAAGCTAGCATATCAAACGTTTAGAATGTCTAATAAAACGTCGGAGATGTAAGAAAAGGAATTTGCATACATCTATTGTCAGACACATTTGGACAAATTTTTTCTTGAATTCACCTCCTGGATAAATAAAAAAAAGACATTTCATTCAAGAAATTATGACGAAACTCTAAGTAAGCTACAAACTCTGTCTTGAAGTTACCTCATGGATACACAATGCAGAAATTTCATTTAAGAAATTATCAAAAATTGTAAGTAAGTAACAAATTCTTTCAAAAATATGTTAATACGCTTAAGCAATAAATATCTTTAAGCTTAACCCGTCTTTATTCTTTAGAATAGTTTTAATTATTTAATTAAATTAAGAAGAAATTGTAAGTAAGTAACAATAGCTTTCTTGAATTCGTTTCCTGGACACAAGACAGATATCAAATTCAAGAAATAGTAATAAAATCGCAAGTAAGTAATAAAGTCTTTATTGTTTTCCCCTAATGGATACACACTACTGAAATTTCATTCAAGAAATTATGAAGGAATTCTAAATAGGTACCACACTCATGTTACCTCATGGATACACAATGCAGAAATTTCATTTAAGAAATTATCAAAAATTTTAAGTAAGTAGCAAATTCTTTCTTGAATTCGCCTCCTGGTTAAATAAAAAAGACAGTTCACTAAAGAAATTATGAAAAAATTGTAAGTAATTAGCAAATTCTTTCTTGAATTCACCTGCTGAATAAACAAAAAGACATTTCGTTCGAGAAATTATGACAAAATTCCAAGTAAGTAACAAACTCTTTATTGTTTTCATGAATTAGATACACGTTGTAGAAATTTAATTCAAGAAATTATGAAAAAATTCTCAGTAAGTAGCAATTTCTTTCTTGAAGTCAACTCTTGGATACACAATACGGAAATTTCATTTAAGAAATTATGAAAAAAAAAAATTTATTTATTTAAGTAAACTCTTGGATACACAATAAAGAAATTTCATTAAAGAAATTATGAAAATATTTGTAATTGAGTAACAAACTCTTTTTGTTTCCACCTCGTGGATATAGAGTACATATACTTCATTCCATAAATTATGAAAAAATCTAAATTAATTAAATTTTTTTTTATCTTTATCAAAAAAAATTTTCACTTATCTACATTATGTATAAATTTAACTCAATATATTATTAAAAAATTTATCAGTAATTAAATATTTCTTTATCGAAGTCAACTCATGGATACACAATACGGAAATTTCATTCAAGAATTTTCTGACTTAGATACACGATGTAGAAATTTGATTAAAGAAAGTATGAAAAAATTCTCACTAAGTAACAATTTCTTTCTTTAAGTCGTCTCTTGGATGCACAATGCGGAAATTTCATTCAAGAAATTATGAAAATATTTGTAAGTAAGTAACAAACTCTTTATTGATTTCACCTCTTGGATATACAGTACAGATACTTCATTCAAGAAATTATTAAAAAATATCAACTAAGTAACTTTTTTTTCTCTTTATCACAAACAATGTTCACTTATAAAAATTATGGATAAATATAATTCATTAAAATATTGAAAAATACTAAGTAAGCAACAATTTATTTCTTGAAGTGAACTCTTGGATACGCAATACGGAAAATTGATTCAAGAAATTATGAAAAAATTGTAACTAAGTAGCAAATTCTTTCTTGAATTTACCTGCTGGACAAACAAAAAAAGAAATTTCGTTCAAGAAATTATGACAAAATTCTAAGTAAGTAACAAAATTTTTTTTTTTTTAAATATTTATATAAAAGACAAATAAATTTAATTAAATAAAATTTTACAAATTAAAAATACAATTTTTAAATAAATTTCTTTATTTAAACGTCTGGATAAACAAAAAAAAAAAAATAAAAGACATTTAGTTCAAGAAATTATGACAAAATTCTAAGTAAGTAACAAACTTTATTGTTTTCACGAGTTAGATATACGATGTAAATTAGATTATGAAAAAATTCTCAGTAAGTAATCTTTCTTGAAGTTAACTCTTTGATACAAAATACGTAAATTTTAGTAAAGAAATTGTTAAAACATTTGTAAGTAAGTAACAAACTATTTATAAATTTCACCTCTTTGCATATACAGTACAGATAATACATTCAAGAAATAAAAAAAAAATCTTACGTCCGAAGCTTTTTTTTCTCTATCACAAACACTTTTAACTTATCTACACGATGTGTAAAATTTAATTCAAGAAATTATTAAAAAATTTTCAGTAAGTAACAATCTCTTTCTTGAAGTAAACTCTTGGATACACACAATACAGAAATTTCATTCAAGAAATTATAAAAAATATTTGTAAGTAAGTAACAAGCTCTTTATTGATTTCACCTCTTGAATATACAGTACAGATACTTCATTCAAGAAACGTGATTAAACACGTTTTGAAACTACATGCTATTTGTATGCCTTTCCTTGGCACCTTTCCAAACGAACAGGGATTCCCCACTGGTTCCTACACCTTGCAAAAAAGTGAGCAGTACGAAAACTCCGCGTGTCCAACCAGACTGGTTTTTTAGGTACCACAACGCAGAGATATGAACCTACGACCTAGCTTAAAGTCATTTTTTTAAGGTTCATTCCGCCCCCGGACCGTCCCCCCACGTACCTTCGACACCTTGAGCCATAAAAAAATGAAATAAAGCTATGTCGAATTTGGAGATCTCTCCTTATTGGTCCCTAAAAAACCAGTCTGGTTGAAAACGTGGAGTTTTCGTACTGCTCACTTTTTTGCAATGTGTAGGAACCAGTGGGGAATCCCTGTTCGTTTGGAAAGGTGCCAAGGAAAGGCATACAAATAGCATGTAGTTTCAAAACGTGTTTAATCACGTTTCTTGAATGAAGTATCTGTACTGTATATTCAAGAGGTGAAATCAATAAAGAGCTTGTTACTTACTTACAAATATTTTTTATAATTTCTTGAATGAAATTTCGGTATTGTGTGTATATAAGATATGACTTCAAGAAAGAAATTTTTACTTACTGAAAATTTTTTCATAATTTATTGAATTAAATTTCCCACATCATGTAGCTAAGTGAAAATTGTTTGTGATAAAGAAAAAAAAAGCTACTTACTTGCGATTTTTTCATAATTTCTTGAATGAAGTATCTGTACTGTATATCCAAGAGGTGAAATTAATAAAGAGTTTGTTACTTACTTACAAATATTTTCATAATTTCTTGAATGAAATTTCAGTATTGTGTATCCAAGAGTTAACTTCAAGAAAGAAATGGTTACTTACTGAGAATTTTTTTCACAATTTCATTAATTTAATTTCTACATGTTATATATAACTCGTGAAAAAAATAAATTTTGTTAATTACTTATAATTTTGTCATAATTTATTGAACGAAATTTATTTTTTGTTTTTTTTTGTTTATCCAAAATGTGAATTCAAGAAATAATTTGCTACTTATACTGAGAATTTTTTAATTATTTATTGAATTAAATTTCTAATTCGTATATCTAACTCGTGAAAACAATAAAGAGTTTGTTACTTACTTAGAATTTTGTCATAATTTCTTGAACAAAATTTCTTTTTTGTTTGTCCAGCAGGTAAATTCAAGAAAGAATTTGCTACTTAGTTACAATTTTTTCATAATTTCTTGAATCAAATTTCCGTATTAAGTATCCAAGAGTTGACTTCAATAAATATATTTTTAATTACTGAGAATTTTTAAATAATTTCATGAATTAAATTTATACATAATTTATCTAAGTTAAAATATTATGTTATAAAGATAAAAAATATTTACTTAATTGATATTTTTTAACAATTTATTTAATGAAGTATCTGTACTGTATATCCAATAGTTGAAATCAATAAAGAGTTTTTTACTTACTTACAAATATTTTCATAATTTCTTGAATGAAATTTCCGCATTGTGTATCAAAGAGACGACTTCAAGAAAGAAATTGTTACTTACTGAGAATTTTTTCATAATTTCTTGAATCAAATTTCTACATCGTGTATCTAAGTCATGAAATTCTTGAATGAAATTTCCGTATTGTGTATCCATGAGTTGACTTCAAGAAAGAAATTGTTAATTACTGAGAATTTTTTTCCTAATTTCTTTAATTAAATTTCTACATCGTGTAGCTAAGTGAAAATTGTTTTTGATAAAGAGAAAAAAAAAGTTACTTACTTGCGATTTTTTCATAATTTATTGAATGAAGTATCTGTACTGTATATACAAGAGGTGAAAACAAAAAGAGTTTGTTACTTACTTAAAAATATTTTCATAATTTCTTGAATGACATTTCTGTATTGTGTATCCAAGAGTTGACTTCAATAAAGAAATTGTTTTTTTTCATAATTTATTAAATGAAATTTCCGTATTGTGTATCCAAGAGTTGACTTCAAGAAAGAAATTGCTACTTACTGAGAATTTTTTCATAATTTATTGAATTAAATTTCTACAACGTGTATCTAAGTCATGAAAACAATAAAGAGTTTGTTACTTACTTGGAATTTTGTCATAATTTCTCGAACTAAATGTCTTTTTTTTATATTCAGCAGGTGAATTCAAGAAAGAATTTGCTACTTACTTACAATTTTTTCATAATTTCTTTAATGAATTGTCTTTTTTATTTACCCAGGAGGCGAATTCAAGAAAGAATTTGCTACTTACTTAAAATTTTTGATAATTTCTTAAATGAAATTTCTGCAGTGTGTATCCATGAGGTAACATGAGTGTGTTACCTATTTACAATTCATTCATAATTTCTTGAATGAAATTTCAGTATTGTGTATCCAATAGGGGAAAACAATAAAGACTTTATTACTTACTTGCGATTTTATTATGATTTCTTGAATTAAATACCTGTATTGTGTCCAGGAAGCGAATTCAAGAAAGCGATTGTTACTTACTTGAAATTTCTTCATAATTTAGTGAAATGAATAGAACTATTCTGAGGAGTAAAGACGGGTTAAGCTTAAAGATATTTATTGCTTAAACGTATTAACATATTTTTGAATGAATTTACTAATTACTTACAATTTTTTATAATTTATTGAATGAAATTTCTGCATTGTGTATCCATGAGGTAACTTCAAGACAGATTTTGTATCTTACTTAGATCTTCGTCATAATTTCTTGAATGAAATGTCTTTTTTTATTTATCCAGGAGGTGAATTCAATAAAAAATTTGTCCCCATGTGTCTGACAATAGATGTATGCAAATTACTTTTCTTACATCTCCGACGTTTTATTAGACATTCTAAACGATTGATATGCTAGCGTACTCTAAAAATAATGAACACATAACAATGTAATGCAAAATATATTTTTAATGAAATAATGCTATGTAGAATATTAATACAATAAATATATTATGATACATTATTAATATCAACAATTAACTTTGGACATTTTGAATCTGTTCCATAAAATAGTTCACCATGTTCTCTCTTGATATTATAGCTATTGTCTTCTCTTAGTTCGGAATCAGTAGAATAATCATTATTCCATTTTGAGTCATACACAATTTTTTCTGGTGTCTCATCAAAAGGCTCAATATGCTTTTCGTCTTTGTTATTATTTGGTTCAATGACTGTTTGATCAATGGCAGTAACGTTTGATGGTGCTTTGTTTTTCATCTATTCATATTTATATACAATAGTGATATTTTATGACAATGAACTTTTTATTTTTATGGAAATTTCAATGTATATTATCACATTATTTTTACACAGGTAACAGATTCGGCATGTAGACAAGTTATGGTTTACGATATTAGTATAAGAGTAGGCCTTTCTTTTATTGATCTTCCGTTGAATGCTAATACCTCAAAGGTGACGATTGGATGTATCAGTAGGTAATGTGTTACCTGCAACAGTAGCAAGCAGTTGTCCTCTATCATCAATGATTATTTTTATGTTGGCATTCTCTTTGAGTGCAATCATCTCTGGAGATCTCAATCTCGCATAACCACCAACATAAGAGTTGAATTTTTTCGGTATTCCAAAGAAATTTAATTCCTTACTGTCATGACAATGCATGCATACATGTCCAATAGTGCTACCACCTGTACTTGTTTCAAAGTTTAAATATTTCTCTTTGTCGTCATTCAATGCTACAATAACCTTTTTATGTAAACACACTTTATTAAAATGTTCCATCTTCACTTTTTTTTAAAAGATATGACTTATTTGTTTATCTTTCCACTGCGTAAAAAATAATGATTTAATACATGCAATAGATTAGGTTGTGTCAATAACCAGTCATAGAATACCAGTGTGACAGTCACATCGTGTCTCTGACCAATCACAGAGCTCTGTCAATAACCGGTCATAGAATGTCAGTGGGAAAGTCACATCGTGTCTCTGACCAATCATAGAGCGCAATTGTTAGAACTGTAAGAATATTTTGACATTTTAAGTTATATACAGAAAGAAAGAAATAAATAAAGTTGAGAAATTTCGAAGTTCTAAAAAAGTTTGAATTAAACACTTTTAGGATATTGAGTGTCTTTACTGAAAAACTACTGCATTACAGAGTCTCTCAAACCCCTTAAAGCTCTTTTAAAAGATACAAAAACTACTTATTTAACACAAAAATTTCGTTTTTAATGACCACCAAGTAAAGAAAAACCACACAGAAACAGGCATCTGAGTCTCTCAAACCCCTTAAAGCTCTTTTAAAAGATACAAAAAACTACTAATTTAACACGAATATTTTGTTTTTAATTACTAAAAATTAAATAAAAACCACACGGAATTAGGCAACTGAGTCTATCAAACCCCGTAAAGCTCTTTTAAAAGATGCAAAAACTACTTATTTAACACAAAAATTTCGTTTTTAACGACCACCAAGTAAACAAAAACCTCACGGAAACAGGCAACTGAGTCTCTCACCCCCCTTAAAGCTCTTTTAAAAGATAGAAAAACTACTTATTTCACACAATAATTTCTTTTTTATTGACTACCAAGTAAGGAAAAACCACACGGAATTAGTCAACTGAGTCTCTCAATCCCCTTAAAGCTCTTTTAAAAGATACAAAAACTACTAATTTAACACAAAATTTTCTTTTTTAACGACAACCAAGTAAAGAAAAACCACACGGAATTTGGCAACTGTGTCTCTCAATCCCCGTAAAGCTCTTTTAAAATATACAAAAACTAGTTATATAAAACAAAAATTTCGTTTTTAATGAATACAAATTAAATAAAAATCACACGGAATAAGGCAACTGAGTCTCTCAAACCACTTAAAGCTCTTTTAAAATATACAAAAACTACTTATTTAACACAAAAAATTTCTTTTTTAATGACAATCAATTAAAGAAAAATCACACGGACTTATGAAACTTACTCTCTCAATCCCCGAAAAGCTCTTTTAAAATATACAAAACTACTTATTTAAACCCAAAATTTAGTTTTTAATTACCATCAAGTAAAGAAAAATCACAAGGAATTAGGCGAGTGAGTCTCTCAATCTCCGTAAAGCTCCTTTAAAATATACAAAAAATAATTATTTAACACAAAAATTTAGTTTTTAATGACCATCAAGTAAATAAAAATCACACGGAATTAGGCAACTGAGTCTCTCAATCCCCGTAAAGATCTTTTAAAATATAAAATATCTACAGAAATACGACGTAATGGTCTTTTATATTGAGCTACACGTAAAGAAAAATCTCACGTAATTAGGCTACAGAATCTATCAATCCCAGTAAAGTTCTTTTAAAATATACAAACACTACTTAGTTAACTCGACACTTTCGTTTTTTAATGACCATCAAGTAAAAAAAAATCACACGGAATTAGGCAACTGAGTCTCTCAATCCCCGTAAATCTCTTATAAAAGATACAAAAACTACTTATTTAACAAAAAAATTTCGTTTTTAATGGCCATCAAGTAAATAAAAATCACATGGAATTAGGCAACTGAGTCTCTCAATCCCCGTAAAGCTCTTTTAAAAGATACAAAAACTACTTATTTAACACAATATTTTCGTTTTTAATGACCATCAAGTAAAGAAAAATCACACGGACTTTGGCAACTGACTCTCTCAATCCCCGTAAAGCTCTTTTAAAAGATACAAAAACTACTTATTTAACACAATAATTTCGTTTTTAATGACTACCAAGTAAAGAAAAATCACACGGAATAAGGCAACTGAGTCTCTCAATCCCCAAAAAGCTAATAAAAAATATAAAACCACTACATAAAAAAAAAACAAATAACTTTTTTAATGAACAACAAGTAAAGAAAAATCACACGTAATTTTGCAACTGACTCTCTCAATCCCCGTAAAGCACTTTTAAAGGATACAAAACTACTTATTTAACACAAAAATTTCGTTTTTAATGACCATCACGTAAAAAAAAATCACACGGAATTAGGCCACTGAGTCTCACAATCCCCGTAACGATCCTTTAAAATTTACAAAAACTACTTATTTAACACAAAAATTTCGTTTTTAATGACCATCATGTAAAGAAAAATCACACGGAATTAGGCAACTGAGTCTATCAATCCCCGTAAAGATATTTTAAAAGATACAAAAACTACTTATTTAACAAGAAAATTTCGTTTTTAATGACCAACAAGTAAAGAAAAATCACACTGAATTAGGCAACTGAGTCTCTCAATCCCCGTAAAGATCTTTTAAAAGATACAAAAACTACTTATTTAACACTAAAATTTCGTTTTTAATGACCATCAAGTAAAGAAAAATCACACGGAATTAGGCAACTGAGTCTCTCAATCCCCGTAAAGATCTATTAAAAGATACAAAAACTACTTATTTAACATTAAAATTTCGTTTTTAATGACCATCAAGTAAAGAAAAATCACACGGAATTAGGCAACTGAGTCTCTCAATCCCCGTAAAGCTCTTTTAAAAGATACAAAAACTACTTATTTAACAAAAAAATTTCGTTTTTAATGATCATCAAGTAAATAAAAATCACACGGAATTAGGCAACTGAGTCTCTCAATCCCCTTAAAGCTCTTTTAAAAGATACAAAAACTACTTATTTAACAGAAAAATTTCGTTTTTAATGAGCATCAAGTAAAGAAAAATCACACGGAATTAGGCAACTGAGTCTCTAAAACCCCGAAAATCTCTTTTAAAAGATACAAAAAATAATTATTTAACAAAAAAATTTCGTTTTTAATGACCATCAAGTAAATAAAAATCACACGGAATTAGGCAACTGAGTCTCTCAATCCCCGTAAAGATCTTTTAAAAGATGCAAAAACTACTTATTTAACACAAAAATTTCGTTTTTAATGAGCATCAAGTAAAGAAAAATCACACGGAATTAGGCAACTGAGTCTCTCAATCCCCGTAAAGATCTTTTAAAAGATACAAAAACTACTTATTTAACACAAAGAACCCCCATGTAACTGAATCCCTGTATAACTGAAACCCCTGTACAACTGAACCTCCGTGCTAAATTTCATTACGTTTAATATCTAGTCACCAAATGCTCCAAGCCTCAGAGGAAAAAGGGATTTTGAAAACAGGGAGCCCGATTTACGAAAAAAAAAGGGATACCCCCCGTGCAACTGAACCCCCCTTGTAACTGAACCCGTGTATAACCGAAATCCCTCCGTGCAACTGTATCCTCTTTAACTGAACCCTCGTGCAACTCACCCCTCTATGCAGCCCCCCCCCCGCAAAACACATTTCAGCCCTTTCTTTTTAAATTGACAATATTTTTAAAACGTTACTTACGTATTATAAAGACCACATCGGCGAGGTAAAGCTAGGTCAAGTCACAATGTCATTCTATCGTTACTTTTCAATTAAGCTATTGAATACTTTCTAGCAATGTCCCTTGTAAGCGTCTACGCAAATATCTTTTCGCAAATATCTTTTCGCAAAAAAAAATTCGAAAATCTCGTAAAATAAATTATTAATTACCATTGTAAAATTCAGGAATATTTATATTAATGAAACCAATTAAACTAATATAAACGTTTTTAAAAAAAAAAACATACTACTAAAATAACATATTAATTAAACCTTATTTAAAATACAAAAAAAAAATTTAAAATAATTAAAAATAAATAAAATTAATAAAAAACATTAAATTAAAATTCCCGGTATAAAATGACCATGTTCACCCCATTACTTGAAAACTTACACACATATCTATGCCTTAGGCGTAAGTTTGAATGTAAGTTTTCAAGTAATTGTACGGTTACTACTTATGCCTTCCCAATGCCAGAACAAAATTTGCACTTTACTGAATAAAAATACAAATGAATGTACATTGTCAGTTTAATATACATTTACCTATATATAAATATTAATATTATTTGATTTGTTAACGTTATAAAAGTAAAAACATTTATATTTTTTCTAGTTTCCCAATCTATTCAAGGTCTCCCTTTTTACACCCTCGCGCGAAGTTCCCATTTCCTTTAAATCTTTCTCTATGACGACCTCCCACCCCAAACAAGGATGACCTGCTTTACGTTTAGCCCTAGACGGTTGACTGAAACCAAATTTTTCTATCTCCCTCCTATTAATACCTTCCTATATATCCTATATATCCCTCCATCTAAATTACACAATTTAGAGAAATTAAAGGTAAAAGAAATTCAAGAAAAGCATAAATTTCGATTACAGTGTATGAGAATCGTGAGTAAGTACAAATGGTCCAAATTCTCATCACCTTCCCTTATATTCCGTGTACATGCCTACAGCAAAGATTGTAACGAAAGTTCAAAAAGAAATAATTGTCCGGACAGTGGCAATTAGACTATAAAGAGCAAGCTAGAACTGTTCCAAAAGCAAATTCGTTATAATAATGCGCGAAGCGTTTTTTATGGCAACACTGTAAGAACGGTACCTTTGCAAGCTGCTCAAGCACTATCAGTAATTTTTTTTTTCGATCCTTTTACATATAATTTCTTGTTCGACTTATTCCACTACTGCATTTTTTGTCGCTTTATTTATACTTGGTATTCTCGTATCACGACCCTACACTTTATTATAGATGTTTGGCAACCCAATATATTTCCAATATATATCCAATATATACCCAATATAACCCAACCCCTATAGCCATCAGGCCCTGTCCATTAATACGCGGTACCACTTTATTTTTTTGTTACAGCTGATGATCTCTTCAGCCCTCCATCTAAATAACACAATTTAGAAAGATGAAAGGCAAAAAAAGTTCAATAAAAGCATGAATTTTGGTTTGGAATTCACCAACGTGAGTAAATACAAACGATCCTAATTCCCATCACCTCCCCTTACATTCAATATACAAAGCCGGCCGCAAAGTTGCAACGAAAGTCAATAGCTCTGGACTGTTAGAAAGAAATAATTGTCCGGACAGTGGCAATTAGACTGTAAAGAGCAAGCTAAAACTTTTCTAAAAGCACTTTTGTTCCAATAATGCGATGTATATAAAGGCTAAACTAAAAGAAAAGTTCAGAGGGAACAAGGGGGAACGAGGAAGAATCACTGAAACAATGGGAAATTAATTTACTTGGTTGAGGGTCAGATTGTGTTAGTTTATTATGTTAATCTTAGCTACTCACATGCCTTCCTAACTTTATTTTAGGATGCCCTAGCATGCGAAAAAGCCATAATAAGAGTTTTGAATTCCTTACCGAAGAATAAATATAACCAATAAAATAAAAATAACTTCAATAGATAGTAAGGCTCAATGGCAGAGAATCAGCAGAAAATAAGAAGTAAATTTATGAAATTTTACTAAAGCTCAAAGGAAAGAAGAAAAAAAGGGGAGAGAAAAAAATTCAAAAATTTGTCGCCTGTAAATCAACAATCGCTAAAACGGAAGACCAGGGCGACGTAAAAGGCGCAAGTAAAAAACCAATAATCGTTTTAACTTGGTGCAACAACAAATCGGAGAAAGCTCTATAAGAACTAATGTGAAATACTATGAAAAAAATGATTTGTTGAATAAAATTAAACAAGTAAAGTAACAAAAAAAAAATCAAACACAAATCAAAAGAACATCCCTGTTTGTTTTTTTAGTAATAAGCGATTAGCATTTTAAGTATGACTTGTATAGTTTATTAATTTAAAAAAACAATTTTTTTCCGAGGGAAGTAAAGAGCGAAGATGGAACTTCAAACGAACAAAAATTATTACTTCACAGCCTATCTAACATATATTAATAAAACTAGTACAAATAAAGCAACTAATTATGTTTCTCTATGCTTTTGGGCTTATACAAAACTAGCGCTTTACTGAAAACACTAAATAATATAGGAGTTTTGGTACAGTAAAAGTAAACCAATTAAGGTCACTTTTTGTAGAATCAAAATATTATCAGTCCCTTTTAGGATCAATTCGTTTTGAGATAAAGCAACAATCCATTTTAGGATTTAACTTTGTTTTGTTTTTTTACGTTTAATTTGGTATCACTTCTGCACAATGGCTCAGTTCAATGACTGGCTCTCGTTTTGGTTCTGAAAAGGACAATTTGTCATGGACAATCTGTCATGATTAGTTTGTACACAAGTTCGAAGTAAGGCCATCTTGATAGCATTAGGACTATAGAGTAGCTTTAGAATTTTTATCATAGCTTTTTTATTGTATAGAGAGAAATAATCGGATTTCCAGAGTTCATATTATGTCTTATTTGATCTCCATTTCAAGTGATACTAAAGCATATTTCTTACAATTTAAGAATGTATATTAGCAAGTAGTGGTATTATATTTGGTTAGAACAAAATTCTGCTTGATAAATCAATCCATTGTTTCTGTTTGCTGTTCAATTACTTCGCGGTTATTAAAAAATAATTAGTTTTACGCTTATGTTTTTAAGAAAATTTAATTGTATACTGGAAGTTACCAATGGCACAACTGGTGTAAGACAATGGAAAGCTTTATAGATTTGTTTAGTGTTGTCAGGTTACATGTTTACTTTTGACTCTTAGAAATCAATAATCCTGTTTTTTATACTTGAATTTTGTGTTTTCAGTAAAGCGCTAGTTTTGTATAATCCTAAAAGCATAGGGAAACATAATTAGTTGGTTTATTGGTACTAGTTTTATTGATATATGTTAGATAGGCTGTGAAGTAATACTTTTTGTCCGTTTTAAGTTTCAATTTCGCTCTTTACTTCCCCCGGAAAAAACTTTGCTTTTTAAAATAAATCTTTGTTCGTTTTTTGATTAAAATTTAATGTAGAAACAACGTTGCTATTATCGTTTTTATTTATACGGAATAATATATGTTCGTTTTAAGATTCAATGGAACTCCTAAGTTTCAGTTGAAAACTTATTTTAATGTAGTTTCTAATTATCACCAATCTAGGGGAGATAAGACACCTATAGAAAATACTAAAAACAACCTAGACAGCTACGAAAAATTTTCAGTCTATAAGTTGAAGTTCATCATCCATACTTCACAAAACAATAGGCTACATGTTTTTCAGGAACGTTTGTTTTTCGATGAACAAAAACCAATTTATACTTGGCCGACTTCCCCTGGAATTGCCTTAATAAAGACAGGGCAGTATAAACCACCTATTGACTAGTTAAAGCTAGAAGGATGCTTTAACAAAAGAGAACTGTTTAGGGGCTCATTTAACAGCTTATATTTATACCTAATCACTTTTTATGAATTTGACTTGATAGCACATTCCCATAAAGTGCACTTTCGGTTGTTTTCCCCATTCTTTTTTATGGAAAAAGTATGTTTTGCAATGAAATGTCCCCATAAAGGTGTTTTTCAAAACCTAGGCAGGAGCAAAAAACTAAGGGGGCAAGAACGTCCTTTCCCCTAAATTACCTCCGTTAGAAGTAGCACACAGGCTTCATCGCAGAGTGAAGTTTAAAGGTTCAATTCAAAACTGTCGATCATTCAAGCTTAATTTTTGGTACATTTTCAGTTGAAAAGTTTTTAGTTTTAGTTATTTTTTTTTGCAGTAATCTTTTACTTTTAAGATGAGTAGGCCATTTATGAAACTTACTAAGAGGGTCTGAAGGGGGAATATATGTGAGGGATATAATAAACTTCCAGTTAGGGGCTTTGGATCATAATTATTGCAATGGCACCGTTTTATGGTTCCAAACTCTTCCAATTAAGAAGTGGTACCAAAAGTGCCGTTTTTAGTGCTATATGGCGCATTTGGATTTTAAAATTGAAAAAAAAAGCCCGTAGATATGAGTAATAGGTTTACATTGAGCGATTAAACATTTCTCTATGATGTTTTGGTAGCACGCTAGGCCTGTTGAAAAAAAAAGGGAGACTGAATCACTGAACACTGAATCAGTGGTACCGATGAAAAAAGTGATTTTCCTGTTTGTTCAAGGAGGGGGACTGTAATTTCCCTGTACAAGGCTTTCGACCTTAATGGTCCCAATGGTACGCTTGTCATTTTGATCTGACACCATTTTTGAGGGGTGGGAGGCTTTTTTTCGAAATCACCATAAAATTCTTTTCGCAATAAACTTTTATTTTTTAGACGAACCAAGATAATAGTTAACGCTCCGCTGTCAGTGCAAGACGTGAATTTTTTTCACCACGCAGTTTTCATCAAAACGCGTTTTTTGACTTTTGGTTACTATGGCCTGTGGTTCGCTCTTTGCTAGGTTGCAGCTACCGTTGCAACCAAGATACCTTGCCGGGTCATGCTTTAAAAAATGAGCCTAGAAAATCACTGAAAAAGAACAACAGTGGATACCGATATTCTCGATACGATACATACAATACCAATACGCACGATTCCAATACGCGCGATACAGGTACGCCCGATACCACATACAGTCCTTCCTCAGGGACTATGGAGGGTCATATCATCATCAAAACCATATATATATATTGGACCTTTGAACTATGTTAAACAAAATGGCTATCTCAAAATTTGTATAGGACTAGTTGTGGGGGGGGGAAGTCCTGTAGGGAGGGGGGGGGCTATCTGCCCTTCAATCTTTTTGGTCACTTAAAAAAGGTACTTACAAATTCAATTCCCTTTCGAATGAGTTATTACACACCTCTTTATGATGCTCTGGCCATCCCCTAGCCTTCTAGAAAAAAAAAGAAAAAAGGGAGATAAATCAGTGCTACCCATGCAAAAAGTCATTTTCCTTGGTGTTCAAGGTGGGGGACGGTAACTATCCTAAGAAAGATTTTGGACTATGCTGATTCCAATGTCAAACTTTTTATTTCGATTTGACGCCATTTTCAAGGGATTTCAGGCTCTTTTTCGAAATCACCATAAATTTCTTTTCACAATAAACTTTTCTTCTAAGATTAACCGAAACGATAGTTACCATTCCTAATTCAGTGTCAGATGGCAATTTTTTCTCAATAGACAGTTTTTTTTTGAAAGCACGTTTTTCAACTTTTAATTACGATGGGCTGTGGTTTACTCTTTCATAGGTTGAAGCTGTCGCTCCAACCACGATTCCAAACAAGATGGCACATATTCAAGGGGTTAATAGTTGATTTTACTGACAGTGTAAAATGAATGTGTAGACTCTCTGAATTACGACGACAATAGACTTACCGGAGATCAGAAATGGAGTGTAACTAAGGAAAGGTCACCGTGGAACGGATACAGGTAACGAAGTGTAAATAAGGAGCAACTCGGCTCAATAGTAGCCGAAACTCTAAAAAACGCAATTTTAATATCAATTAAAATTGCCAAGAATCCAGAATCAGCTTATTATGCTGATTTCAAATATAAAAAAATAATCTATTTTTGCCAGAAGACAGATCACGGATGCGTGTTTATTTCTCTTTTTTTCCAGGGGTGATTATATCGAAATAATGGTCCTAGAAGATCGGGAGCGGGTGAATTCGAACGACAATTAAAAGTTCTAGTGTCCTTTTTAAGTGACCTACCCTCCCCTACTGTCCATGGGGAGAGGCCTGTAAGTTATGAAATTCCCCATTGTTTACGTATAGTGTTTGTTATTGGGAAGTATACAGACCTTTTTTTGGAGGGAGGGGGTTGTACTTTGTTTGAATGTTCTTTGTGCTTTGTACTTTGTGAAGAATCTTCCTTGTGAAGGGAAATTTCTGGGGGGTGAATATTCCAGGAGAAATGCTACACTGAAGGGGATTTGAAAGAATTACTATACGAAATTCTTTTTAATTGTCTTACATTCTCTTTACCAAGTTTTTCATGTGGAGAGGTTCCGGGGGAATTATCCAGGAACTTTTTTCCTCGTGTTTTGATCTTCGGGAAATAATCTCCACAGAAGGGGGCATTTCTGGAGTGATCGATAAACCGATTAGAAATTAAATCCTATTCAGATGAAAGAATATTATGGAGAATTCTTCAGGCTGAATCGTCCACTAGCAATTTTACAGGGAGGGGGAGTCTCAGTGAGGATGGAACTGTCTTGAGAAAATTTGACGGGGGGAGGTGTCCACTTTACACTGCGGATAAAATTTCCACGAAGTTTTTTTAACTGAAAGTGAGAAGCGACATGAAAACTTAAAGAACAGAAATTATTCCTTATGAAAGGTGCTGTCCCCTAGTCAACGCCTCGCTCTTTACGCTAAATTTTTTATTGTTTTAAAAAGCAGAGTTGTGAAAAAATTCAAAATTTAGCGTAAATAGCGATGCGCTGAGGAGGGGACAGCACCTTTCATATACGGAATAAGTAATTTTACAAAGTAAGTGATTTTACTTCCATGCACCTCAGAGGTTTTTCAACGTAGAATCATTTTGACAATGTGTAACCTATATTCTACACAAAGAAAAAAAGGAAGAAAAACATTGTCAAACTATGCTCTTGATACATTTTTTCCGAGAATAGAAAATTTGGTCATTTTGATCTCAAGGAATACATTTTACTGTATCTTCAAACATTTTAATGTGTTTTCCCAAAATCTTTTCCTGGGTTGAATGTTAAAGGAATGATGAGGTTTTGACTTCCCTTACGAGGGAGTTTTCCTTTTTTCCTCCCATAATCCGCATGTGGCAGCAAACACGCACATAGGAATCTCTTTTAGGGTGGGGGCTATCCTAAAAAAAATTATTTATAAAAAGATGAATTATATTGAAAAATAGGACATTATAGGTTTAATCTTATTAACCTCTTTTGTCTGTAAGAGCTGGAACGTACGCAGGGAGGGCCTCTGGGCCTGGGCCTCCCGAAATGTCACGATTTTTTTTTTCATTTTCCCATAATTTTCTGATACGTCTCATAGAATAAAAAATTTGAAGGATTCCCCCCCCCCCCCAAACAAACTCCTACGTACGTACCTGCGTAAAAGTTCAAACATTAAGTTTTTTTTTTACTCCCGAAGTCAACTACACCTTCAAAGGAAAACTACACTTTCTCAAGCTATTTGGAACCATGTGCTTTAGCTTATTTTTGCTGTCTTATTTGGCAGTCTTACCACCTAAAACTGCAAAACTGCATATGGAGGTCCTTTTCATTAAATATGAATTTATTATTTTTTTTAATATGTATTTCACTGTCCTCGGTACTTTAAGATTATGAATGGCAGTGATGAATTCTGGGAAGGGTGGAGGGTGTGACTATCCAGTTGGCATGACAGACAAGTCAAAACGACTAAACGTGAATGAATTACTTTTTTAGATAATATTTCGTGGTAATAACAGAGACAGGCCATGACTGTTCAGAATACTGATGGCGCTTCATAAAGTATTACTAAATTTGTACTTGAAAAATCTATATTTGACTTTAATGGCTCGCCTTAACTGATGGCTCGCCAGAATTGGAATGGATGGCCCGCCAGAAAATAAAACGAGGAGAATAAATTTCTCTCCCTTTCTTTATATAAATCTAAGTAAAATAAGACTAAATTTTTTGAATAAATTTATAACTAAGCCAAACAAAAGAAAATTATACAGATTAATACCTTTTACTTCCATATTTAAAAAAATGTATTTAACTCCATTAGTATATTTTTGTGACCCATTTCCTTGCAGCAATCATATAGTTCCTTAAACGTATGTCAGAAAAGGACGCCAAATAATTCCTCCTTTTTTGTACATTTTCATATTTAGCTATTTTATTTACGCTTTGCTGTATTTAACGTCTAATTTTGAGTTCTACATGAAACTTTAGGCCAGTAAAAGAACTACGGTTTTTGAGCCACAGCATATTTCACAAGTAGACTCTCTATTTCAATCCGTAAATTTTAAACTTTCTGAATTTTGGTCCCACAACTACTTGACGACCAGTGGAACTTGATTTACCTGATGGGACCCTAAAACTGACACAATAGCATAACCAAAACTGAATAACCAATGACACAAAACTGAATAAACGATTTCTTTTTTAGGAAACGTAGATGTTTTTATCACCCTGGAAAGTTACATTTTCCGTTTATACTCTTTTTGAAATTACAGTACTAATGCACCACGTGGTCTGAATATACCACGTGGTATATTTGATATATATTGTTCCCTTCTCTACCCTTTTTAAAGGATATATACAAAGCCAGGTTTATAAAAAGGAAAATTTAAAGGGCCCTTAAACTAAAGGTATCCCTGCAAATTAGTCTTATAGAATCAACTTCAAAAACTTGACTCAGAAAAATGATTCTTTTATATTCTTAGAGATTCAATATCACGCTGGTGTGAATGCACAACAACTGTTGAAGAGCCCTTGTTCGACCACAGGGATACCCGGGATACCTAGGGTATCTGGCTTCCCCCTGGGAATAAGCTACTCTGTCATTGATTTGGAAACTAACTGCTTTTTAAAGTGCCTTTTAAAACGCAATATGATAGGGACACAAAATGAAAAATATGTTTGCTCGCCCGCTGTGTTCAGCAGTATATAATATTAATGAGGATAAAAGTTATTATGTTAAGGCTAATGAGGGGGGACCCTATTTTGAGAAGGTCGGTCGAGTCAAAGCTCTCTGTGTCTACAACTATCATTGAATTGATATCGAGAAGGAAACATTTCTTGAGCATTTCACACAAGGATTTTTTTTTTTTAGGGGAGGGGGCTTACACAAAAAAACTCCGAAAACGTGTAAAAATTTGTTTATATCCATTTTTGTTACGATTTTACGAGTCAGACAAACATTTAGGTGGTTAGACATGCCCTTAGCCCTCCTCTTGGAACGGCCTTGCCCCCTCCTTATATTTTTTAATTCTTTAAAGGTGCAAATACATACACGCAATTTGAGAAGAACGACCAATGACTTAATATAAAAACCCATAACTTTTTAGGAAACATTTTAGGAAAGGGCAGTCCCTAAAAATGTTGTAGCCTGCCTGCTAAGAAAACGCTAAAAATCGACTCAAAAGAAATATCATTTGAGCAATTTGACAGCTTTGGGAGATCCCTTTAGGGCTATCCACTTTGATTGAAAACCTTGCTGGCACAGTGGACGCAAAATTTCATTATCTTTTCAATCAAGTTTCATTGTCAAACACATATTTTCAGTAGCTCTTGGTCCCCTGGGAGAATGGTCCCAGGTTAGACATGCCCTTAGCCCTCCTCTTGGAACGGCCTTGCCCCCTCCTTATATTTTTTCTTGATTTGGCACGTCTGTAATGAATCCACCTTGTAGGCAGACCCTAGGGTCCTCGTCTATTGCTATGTCAAATGCTTTTATTTATTAAACCCCAGTACTTTATTGTGTGTTTTTTTTAACTTAATATTTAAAATACGGTCGAAAATCAGAGGAAAGCAAAGATAAAACGTGATTATTTTTAGGTCCCAAGTCATTCTATTAATATATCTGACCCTTCTTAAATACTATCCCATCCAAGAAGCAAGCTGTCTAACTACAACCTTATATAATAATTGTTGTTTTAACTGTCCTAACAAAAGATGTAGCCAAACAGTGGGGAAGGGGTCTAGACCCCCACGACTTCTCCTCTTAGATTCCAAAAAACCTTTTTAAAAACTTTTTGGAATATTTTTATTGAAAACAATCGATAAAATAACCAAATTATACGTCTACCCTAGATTTTGAAAAATATATTTTATAAATGTCTTATAGCCTACCTATAAAAGTCTTCGCAGCAAACTACAAATACAGTAAAATAGCTTGTAAGTATATTTTTATGTTACTATTAAGAGAAATTTGTATGTTAAAATTGCAAGATGCCCTTCATTGCAAAACAGCATTTATAGAGATTAATTAAAAAATCTTTTTCCACAACATAAGTTTTTCAATAAAAAGGGAACAAATCTATTAAGACAGAAATGAACAAAAATAGGATCAAATAATTTGCCTTGCCTATAACTACCTCAAACCAACATAAACAAATAAACGAGACTCAAAACGAACATAAATTAAAATAAATAATAGAGTAAAACTCAAAACGAGGAAAAATTAATATGAGTAGGGTGCTAAACCCCATGCTTTCTAAAAGCCAAAATATAATTTGTACTTTACTGAAAAAAAAAATCAAATGAATTTACTGAAAAAAATGTGTATTTTCAGTTTAATATACATATGCTGATATTTATTCCTTAAAATCGTAATTAATTTTTGATTTCTTAAAGTTATAAAAGTGAAGCTACTTTCCGATCACTTTGACTCTTGATAAGAGCACCAGATCGTCTTATTACCAATCAAATGAGCCCCCTCCGAAGTTTATATGACCGCGCTTTCTATAAAACCTTATGTGTCCCCAGGGCATAACTTACATCCCTTGCCATGAGAAATGAGAGGATTTTTTATCCTCAAAAACATAATTTCCAGACCTTACTGATACGCTGAACAAAATGGCTATCTCTCTAAGTGTTTGGGGAAATGATGGGCATTGGGGGAGGGCATTTGCCCTCTGATTACTTTCGACTAATAAAAAAGGTACTAGTCCTCTCAATTTACAGTCGAATGAGCCCTTTTTGAAGCTTCTACGACAAAACTTTCAATGAAAACCTTACATGCCCCAGGGACATAACTTAGGACCCTTCTCCTGAGGGCTATGGGCGGAGGGTTGTCATCCTCGAAGACACAATTTCCAAACCTTTCAGCTACTTTGAACAAAATGGCCATATCAAAATGCTGATCAAATATGTTTGGGGAAATGATGGGCATGGGGCGGGGGTGATTCTCCCTCCGATTCGTTTCCACTATTAAAAAGGACAATAGCCCTCTCAATTTCCATTTCA
This sequence comes from Artemia sp. Qi Xiang Cuo, assembly GCF_049724085.1. Classification (NCBI taxonomy): domain Eukaryota; kingdom Metazoa; phylum Arthropoda; class Branchiopoda; order Anostraca; family Artemiidae; genus Artemia; species Artemia sp. Qi Xiang Cuo. The sequence goes on from NC_142801.1 coordinate 9,472,083, forward strand.
ATGACCCCTTTTTGAAGTTTTTACGACAACGATTTCTGTAAAAACATTATATGCCCCTAGGGCATAACTTACAATCTTAGCCCTGAGGTCCGTGAGGGGGAGGGGGGTGTCATACTCAAAAATGTAATTTCCAGACCCTACAACTACGTTCAACAAAATGGCTATATCAAAATCTTGATCGGAAGTGTTTGGGGAAATGATGGGCGTCGGCCATCATTTGGTCATTAAAATTCCCAATAGAAGGAACCCTTTTTGAAGTTGCTACGAAAAAACTTTCTATAAGAACATTATATGCCCTAAGGTCATAACTTACCACCCTTGCCCTAGGAACTTGGGGGGGTTTGTCATCCTCAAAGACATAATTTCTTGGCCTTTGAACTGCGTTGAACAAAATGGCTATCTCAAAATTTTGATTGAATTTGTTCAAGAAAATGGTGGGCGTGAGAGGGGGTTAGTTGCCCTCCAATCACTTTCGACTATTAAAAAGGACACTAGCCCTTTCAATTTCCAATCGAACGAGCCCTTTTTTAAGTTTCTACGACAAAACTTTCTATAAAAACCTTATATAACCCCAGGGTATAACTTACAACCCTTTCCCTGAGGGTTGTGGGGGGGGGAGGCTGTCATCCTCAAAGACCTAATTTCTAAAGCCTTTAACTACGTTGAACAAAATGGCTAACTCAAAACTTTTATTGAATGTATTCGGGGAAATGGTGGGTGTGAGAGGGGGTTTGTTGCCCTTCAATCACTTTTGACTATTAAAAAGAGCACTAGCTCTCTCAATTTCCAATCAAATAAGCCCGTTTTAAGTGTCTACCCCACTGCTTTCTGTAAAAACCTTATATGCCCCCAGAGCATAATTTACAACCCGGGCGGTGGGGGGGGGGGTTGTCTTCCTCAAAGACCTAATTTCTTTAACTCTCAACTACGTTGAAAAAAGAGCACTAGCTCTCTCAATTTCCAATCGAATGAGCCCCTTTTTTAAGTTTCTACAACACCGCCTTCTGCAAAAACCTTATTTGCCCCCCCGGCATAATTTACAGCCCTTGCCCTGAGGGGAGTGTGGGGTGGGGGTTATCATCCTCAAAGACCTAATTTCAAAAACTTTCAACTGCGTTGAAAAAAATGGATATCTCAAAATTTTGATTGCATGTCTTATGGAAAATGGTGGGCGTGAGAGGGGGGTTAGTTGCCCTCCAATCACTTCCGACTATTAAATAGGGCACTAGTCCTTTCAATTTCCAATTGAATGAACTCTTTTTGAAGTTTCTACGGTAACGCTTTCTATAAAAAAAAACTATATGCCCCAAGGGCATAACTTACGACCCTTGCCCTGAGGGGTTTGTCATCCTCAAAGATGTAATTTCCAGAACTTTCAATTATGTTGAACAAAATGGTTATCTCCAAATTATAATTGGATGTGTTTTGGGAAATAGTGGGCGTGAGAGGGGGCTTAGCTGCTCTTTAATCACTTTCAACTCTTACAAGAGGCGCTAGTCCTTTCAATTCCCATTTGAATGAGCCCTTTTTGAGGTTTCTACGACAACGCTTTAAATAAAAACTTTACGTGACCCTAGGGCATAAATTACAACCCTTGCCCTGAGGGCTTTGGGGGGGGGGGGGTATCCTCCTTAAAGACATAATTTCTAGATCTTTCAACCACGTTGAGAAAAATTGCCATCTCAAAATATTGATTGGATGTGTTTGGGGAAATGGTAGGTGTGGAAGGGGTGTTAGTTGCCTTCCAATCACTTTCGACTATTAAAAAGGGCACAAACCCTTCCAATTTCCAATCGAATAAGCCCTTTTCCAAGTTTCTACGGCAACTCCTTTGATACGAAGTGCCCTGGTCTAACACCAAGAAACAACCCAAAAAATAATACATTGTGCCAACATCGTTTTTTACTTAGGCAGTGCTATTGCGCTGCCTATGATAAGGAAATGATACTATGATAAGGAAATGTTACTATTTGCATTTTTACTTTGACACTACATTTCAATTTTCGTGTACAAAAACAGACCAGATAGGAAAGATACAATACAAAGCGATCAAATTTCGGAGGGATTTTGAAGAGGTTGTCGCAATCAGAAGCTTTTAAAGGATTAGGGTGGTTAGGGAAGATTACACACAAGTTTTGTCAGTCTCGTGTGGGTCAATTCTGAGACAATCCTTGTCATCTCTAATATCCCTGTATTCCCAATATCCCTTTATAGGGGCAGTGGCGGATCCAGGATTTTTTTTTGGGGGGGGGGGTGCAAAATAGATTGATCCGGTAAACTTGCGCTAGGAGCAAGTTTAATTAACACAGACATACGTCAATTAAGTAAATTACACTACTTTAGACTATGTTAGGGGGCGCCTCCCTCACCACCCGCTCTGGATCCGCCACTGTATAGGGGATGGGAGGAGGCCATAAGGGAGTTTAAAATTCACAAAAAGTAATAACTTCATATAATAAGAGTAAACTCCAGAGAAGAGTGGGTGAAGGACGGGATGAAAAAAAATCTATATAATATTAGCTGCAGAGACGAATATTCCTATGATAGTAAGAACGTTTTGCTTCTTTTTTGCCAATTTCTGTCCTACTAGAAATTAGTTATATATAAATATTCTTTTTAGTAATTTTTTATTTCAAATTATAAAATAGATTCATCCTTTTTTGCCTCTTTTTGAAGATCAGCGGCAGTTGCGGTTCAAGATGGAAATTCGTGGAAAGGTTCTCAAATTGAAATCTAATTTAAATTTTCCTGTACTTCCATGCATCTATGCAGAGGATGGGGAGGGGCTCCAAGCCCAGGCCCCTCGAAATATTGAAGTTTCTGGAATTTATTGGTACATGTTATTCGAACTATCTTTTTTATTATCCCCCCAAAGGATGAGGATTGGTTATTTTTTTTCTTCAAATTATAAAATAGATTCATCCTTTTTTGCCTCTTTTTGAAGATCAGCGGCAGTTGCGGTTCAAGATGGAAATTCGTGGAAAGGTTCACAAATTGAAATCTAATTTAAATTTTCCTGTACTTCCATGCACCTATGCAGAGGATGGGGAGGGGCTGCGAGCCCCGCCCCCCTCCCCCGAAATATTGAAGTTTCTGGAATTTATTGGCACATGTTACGTGAACTATCATTTTTACCCCCCCCCCCTCATCCAAAAAGGTTTTGCTTAGGAGCCTTAGCACTTTATTAAAAAAAAAAATGTAAACAGATTGCAAGGATAAAGAAATAGAGATAAAAATTCAACTTTAAAAACGAAAATGAAATCTAGAATGCTTCAGAGAACTTTCATAAGAGGTCATAGATATGTTTATCTATGGTATGTTTGCGAAACAGAAGGAGTTGCACAATATAATTTGGATTGTTTCAGTAAAATCGTTATTGGTGATAGTATAAGTGGTTCCAAAATCTGTGCCCAAATGATAGTTTTCCCATAACTGAAGAAAATAAGAAGTTGGTCCTAGCTGGCAGGAAAAGGTCTCCAACTTAGAAGATCGCAGGCAACCCTTAGTTACCGACACTCTGAAACGTAGATGATAAAAATACTTTGGCCACGTTTTTCTTATGCCAGAGGATCCGCTCCCAATTACAGAGGTCAAGAAAAATATACCTTATGATGGCAGTACAATCGGGACCTGAGAAGTGCAGAACTCTCTTCAATGACATGAGGAGGACGTCACAGCTGCAGCTCAGCTCCGAGACGTCTGATGAAGTATCATAGATGAACTATGCACCATTCCTGGCTCTTGAGGATGTAAGATATTAGCTGAGGTTAAGTAGATATTTGAGTATTCTTTTCTTCATCGGAAAAAAAGATATTCGAGTTTGGCAAAGGATTAGAATATGCAGTTTTTTGCAATCAATGATTGATGCAGTGACTGCTCTTGATCCTCCGCTTCTATACCCTGCACCAAAGAGATAAAGAGAAATTATTTTCCTATTATTTCATGGTGGAAATTTGCTTTAATTTCACTAGTTTATATACATAATGTAAATTCCTAATCCAATCATGCATAATTTCTGGAGAGACAATCAACCCTCCTTTTTAAAGGATGAACGGTTTTACGCGAAGTTATAAGCCAGTAAAAAAAACATGAAATTAAATTTTACCTGATTCGTTCTTCTTTGCATAAATTTAAGGAATCAAAAATAACGAGTAGTTCTTGAGCCACAAGATTTTTTTACTAGTAGTTCTTCTATTTCTCTGTGCCTGCATCTTTTTCTCCAGGCCTTATCCGTTCCTTGTAAGTTTTCTTTCATATATATTCTGACATCAATGATGTCATTGGTACGTTTTTATTATTTTTTAGCCAATGAAACTAGACTTAACAAGTATATAGAATTACAACTTTTACCTCACGTTTTGTTTCGGATAGCCTAATCTTGAATATTTTGGAATGTTCAAATAAAACAACTTTATTATTTCCGGAAGCTACTCACAAACAAACAAAAGAAAATCAAACTTCAAAAGTGCGAACAGTTAAAAGAAAAAATAATTGCACCAAATGTCAATAGCGACGAAGACCACGCTGCCTTTCCATCATAAACAACAAATTACAAGTAAAACAATAGGGAATGTTTTCCCGTAAGACAATTGAACTCCAAACTTTGAATGAATATTTCGAACCTATGTCCAAGGGCTGTCCTCAGCATATTTATTTATTTTACATAATTTTTGTTTTGATATAGACCTGAACACTAAAAAAAAATAAAAAAGATAACTCTCTACATAACTGAAATATGTTTCACTTAATGTTCACTTCACAAGCACTCGAATCAGGCTCAGTGTTGCCAGTTGATTGATCTAAAGTTGCACCACCTAAAAGTGAAAATGCACCGAATGAACGATTTTCCCACTGAAAAATTGCGCCGATTCGAAAAATTCAATGCGCAGCCGCCTCAAAAAGCGCCGTTTGGCCACTCTGATCAGACTAGTAAATCAAATGAACAATAAATAAAGACACGAAGTCTCTTCCATTCTGGATATATAAACCCATTTTAGGTCAATATAGGTCAAAATACTTTAGTTCCAAAATTTTAGGTCAAAAATAATGGAAAACCATTATTTTCAAAAAATTGATTTGTATGGAACGACAAAGTCAGCAACAAAATACGATGAAAATATCGCAAGGTAGGTCTTTTATTCCGGAATTGGAAGCCCTGGCTAGTCAATAGGAAATCTAGGGTTCCAGTGCCCGTCCCATCTCGAGCATGTGCTACCACAAGCTTAATTTTCAACGAGATTTAAATGTGAACACTCCTTATTCTCCTATTGATATAAATTTATTATTTATCTCACAAATCGGCACCAATTTACGAAAAGTTTTGGAGACAGAATGTGTTTTTCAAAATCAAGGGGAAGGGGCTGCAATTTGTTTCAATCTTTTCCAATAAAGATACCAAACAAGAGGTTTTTTCAATGAAAACACCAAGCAAGATTTTTTCGAAATCAAGGGGGCAAAAACAAATATAGGATGTTTGAAAAAAAACCGTCAGGCATAATTCAGAATAACACAAATGAAAACTTAAAAGAAACTTACATTAAAATACTACCATTAAAACTATAAAAAAATATTAAACAAACCTAGTATCATTACCTCAACGAAGCTCAACCAGAACTCAATGCAAGTTTCTTTTATATTGTCATTTTGTGTTATGCTGAGGACGGCCCTTGGACATAGGGTCGAAACAATTCAAATTTTTTGGTTCCACTGTCTTACAGAAAAAATCCCCTATTGTTCTACTTGTTCTTTACTGCATCAGTTATAAATTTTCATAAATACTATGGGTCAGTTACAGAAATTTGAACGTCATTTTCATCACTAGAGTCAACAGACACATCAGACTCAATATCACTTTCATCAGCTATTTCTTGTTGGTTCACACTGCCACCAATAAAATCAGCGGTGCTCGTAACATCATTGCCATGACTGCTACGAGGGCTACTTGTTGGTGTTACATCATCCACGGTACCAGCTTCATGCTTTTGAAGATGTCGATCTAGATTGATTTGTTGGCCAAAACACCTGTCACATAAATGGCACCTAAAATCAAAAAATTCGAGGTAAGTACAGTAGAATGTATTTTTAGAAATATGTTTCAAAAAGAGAATCAGGTGCCTACAAGATAATTTACCTGGGGTTGAGAAAGCATCCCCAAGAACAAACTAGTCATAAATTTTCCTTTTTAGAAAACTGTAGAGAAATTGTTCAAATTTTGAAACTGGCGGGTCCTAACCCAAAGGCCCTCCAAAATCTTACTTTTCTGAAAATTTAACTGATTGTTGGTGATTTGTATAATAATTAGGCCATCCATTCGTCGTATGCTTGGTCAAAGTAATTTGATCCCCACTGTGTTGCATTGTCACCCCCCTCAACCCCCTAGATTTTTAAAAAACACCTCTTTGAATTTTCATTGAAAAAAAAATCGTTCAAACTTAGATTTTAAAAATATATTTTTTTTTTGGTATCTTCAATAAACAGATTCCTTGTCCTCCCTACCTTTTCGTGAACTGGCCCCCCTGTAAGAGAGCAATATCCTCTCCTTTCACGGAAGATCATAACCTGACCTCAATATCTCACCTATTCTCCTAGTTGGTCAGATAAGGTTAGTGTAAATTGGACATGTAGGCAACAGAGGGGGGGGGGCAATACTGCGGCTTGACCCTTCGAAATCTTATGAGTTCCATAAGATCCAAAATCTTATGATCCCCCTTCAAAAGCTCTTAAAGATTACAAACAATTAAGGTTTTTCTTCCATTTTTCTGTTTTGCTACGAAAGCCGAGCCCTCGTCCCCCTTCAACAAATTCCTTGTGAGTTACTAACGCGCATGACTATTCTCGCTATGTCAGAAAAATTGTTCTTGGTGTGTGCAGAAGGCAGATGGCCTCGGCCTGCACCAAATTTCCACAAAAACATTTATTCTATGTCAAAAACTTCCAGATTCTCCTAATTTTCAGACAATTTGCGTGATAAAATAATAATGTCTAATAATAACATTCGATAGATACAAAAACCCTCACCTCCCTGAAATTGGGTGCCACGGTGAGGTACGAAGGCCAATTTTTTTTTTGGGGGGGGAGAGCAATAATAATTTCTTACTTTATTTTATAGTTTGAATAAGAAGTGCCAAAAATTATAAAAATTTTATGGTTTCGGGGGACCTGGGCTTTGAATTCCTCCCGTGTATGTCCCTGACCCTGTTCATAGAACATTAACATAACTATGCTACGAGCTGGTCGTTTTTAAATTGTTTAACTTGCCATAAAGATTTATACAAAAAACAACAATTTGACACAAAAAGAAGACACTACTGCTAACAATTGTGAGGTAATTTTGACAGGAATGCACAAATCATCTTTGTGGAATCATAGCTGCTGGTTAAAAAAAAAAACAGGTCTACTCTATTTAGCCCCGCAAAAGGTTGAATCTATTTGCACGAAAAAATCACCATTTATTTTTCTTTGAAAATATTTTTATAACAATTTTTATAATAATTAAAAAAAAATCATTTGTTTATTCTTTTTCCTTTGAAAAGCTCGGTTACCAAGGATAGTGAAGACAAAATCGGATTGATTGAACTGGTTAAATGAAAGCTTCTGCAACATGATTGGCCTAAAAACTATTGTAAACGGGAAATTCAACGGTACTTCTCTGTTAAACAAAACATGCCCAAGAAGTCAAGTTAGGTTAATTCTAATGAAATATACCAAGACATATTGATGACATAATACTTTAGAAACAAATTTGAAGAAACTACGACACAGAATTATGGAAAGAAGGCCGCGCACAACGCATTATATAGATACCTAGCCCAACCTCACCCAGACCACCTCTAAATATTAAATATTTAATTAAAATGTACATACATCGTAGTTTTCTTACTTAAAATAAATAAATTATAACCGATTCAGACCGGTTTTGTCAGATCTTTGACTGCGTAATTTTTGAGTGTATTCCGTTTAACAGAGAATTACCAATTCAACTTCTAATCAAAGTGATCTTCATATAAAGTTATTGATGGTAGCGGGTGTCATAAAACAAGAGTTAAAAATCAGCAAAAATTAGCCAAAAACGTCTAGCTTACCTATATAAATCATTAAAAATCAACTGAATGTTCATATTTGAGTACGAATGATTTTGTCATGTTTAATTAATTAGCTTTGCTTGTTCCTTTTCAATTCAACGCTCGTATTGAGCGGGGGATTTTTTATTTGCAATTATGTTGTATCACTCGTATCCAGCGGGTAATTTCTGATTTGCATCAGTGTTATTTGTCAAGTGAAGGACAAATTGTTTTAAAACTGAAGTAGTTTTATATTTCAAGGATTATTTTATTGTAAAATTGGTACTTTGTAAGGCCTGTCTGTTAACGTGCACTACTCAGCGCTGTGCAGGAAAGGCAGGTGGGTCGACTTCACACAGGTTGGATTGGAATCCACTTGGATGTATTAGTGAGGCTCGGCCCTCACTCAAAGATAAGTCTTTTCGTTCTGTTAATCGGCCCCCTAATAATATGCTACTATTAATTATGCAGCAGTTTAACGTTGCGCTAGCTAAATTTGATTTTAGTTTTTCTGGCACTTAAGTATTATTCCGACCACACTCAAGAAGTGAAGTTAGGTTAATCATAATGAAATATATCAAAATATGATGAAAATATAATACTTTAGCAACCAAGTTGTAGAAACTACAACAAAGAATTATGGAAAGCAAGCCACCCAGAACGCATTATATTAAATACCCAACCAAATCTAAATTTTTAATTAAAATATATCTGAACAGTAGTTTATCTGACTCAGGCTAAGTTGATTATCTCTGAGTGCACACAGAGAAACCGGTTTTACAGCACATCAAGAACAAAGTGCGGTCGGGATAATACGTAAGTACCGTTTGGCTTATTCAAACTACTTAGTTTTGCTTATATTTAACTACCTAGTTTATATATTCATTTTCAACTCAACGCTCGTACTGAACGGATGGTTTTCTATTTGCATTTGTGTTAGCTGCTTATGGATATTTGCCAAGTAAAATGCCAAGTGTTTTTAAACTGGAGTTGTTTGACATTTGAAGGATTATTTGATTGTGAAATTGGCAGTTTGTAGGCCAATCAACCCATTGAAATCGAATAGTTGGATTTGAAGTATTTTTCCAAATTTTTGAGGAATAAAAAATCTAAAGGGCATACAACTCCCCCCCCACCTTCACCATCCCTAATTACCACCCATGTATGTCAGGGAATCGAAACAATGGGTAACAATTTTCAAGCCAATAAAAGTAAAGAATACATTTCAACCAACTTTTATTGAACAATAATAATAATATTTATTTATAACCCACAAGATACAATGGAAAAACCGTGGAGTAAAAAAAACAACAACCATAAACATACGATTCTGTAATACAACATAAATAAATTAATTCAATTCAAAAAATGGCCAAAGAGGGTCAAAAACACTTATCATTTGCTAAGTTTTAAAACATAGATCTGCGGATTTTTGTTTCAGTCGCGAGGGTGTATCAACAATGTCAAATTTAGAAACGATTCTATGGCTCCGGTACCACCGAGGCAAACGCAGCAGATATTTACAGTACTTAAAATATCCTGAGCGTATATTCTTCGTATTCTTCTTGCGAAACAGGAAACAAAACCAGAAAGATAAAAACAGCAGAGGCACAAAAACTGGAATAAAGACGGCAAAGTCCTTTTCGGTTATACCGACCGCGATTGGGTGAAATTTTTCCGTAACCCTCATACTTTTCAGCAAGATGGACGTAATAGCGGAGCAAGTAGACGAAAGCGACGGTGAAAAAGATAGATCTGATCGCTTAATAATTGCTGAACATGGTATAGATGAAGAACTCAAGCAAAGAGGCGATGCTAGTGGAGAACACCCAAAACACAGAAAACTCTCATTTGGCAGCATTAACTGAAAGGCCTACTGCGGACAGTGTGGCTGAAAGCAGGTCAAAGTTGGCAATTAGACTTTGTTTTGTCTGGCTAAAAAGCAGAACATCATCAGCATAAGCAACATGACTAATGCCTAAACTATCATTGTAAAAAACTGACGGTTGAACACGTCGGAGAAACTTTGAGAAACAACGTCACCTTTTTTTAACTCCCCAGCACTACCCTTCCACTTCACCCTGACTGAAGAATTAGAATACCAATACTTAAGCACGAAAACAACAATAAGGTTAACGCCAGACGCTGCTAGAGAAAACAAAACATTTGAATGAATCACATTGTCAAAAGCACTAGGTAGGTCTAGATATATCAACGGTCAAACAATACAGGGAACTTTTTTTAACAACAGCTTGTTTCATTAGCTGACCCACAATATGGTGAGCTTGACTGCAGCCCATACCTTTTCTAAAAACCAAGCTGGAAGGGCGCTTGGAGTTAATGGCCGATAGCAGCACATATTAAAATACAGGGAACTATACAGTCAAACAATACAGGGAACTTTTTTTAACAACAGCTTGTTTCATTAGCTGACCCACAATATGGTGAGCTTGACTGCAGCCCATACCTTTTCTAAAAACCAAGCTGGAAGGGCGCTTGGAGTTAATGGCCGGTAGCAGCACATATTAAAATACAGGGAACTATACAGTCAAACAATACAGGGAACTTTTTTTAACAACAGCTTGTTTCATTAGCTGACCCACAATATGGTGAGCTTGACTGCAGCCCATACCTTTTCTAAAAACCAAGCTGGAAGGGCGCTTGGAGTTAATGGCCGATAGCAGCACATATTAAAATAGCTTACTAAAAAAACAAGAAACAGTGATAGGACGGTAATTAGAGCAAGCACTGGGGTCCTTACTCCTCTTGACAACGGAATATATACAACCGGACAAAAAACTATCCTGCACAATGGACTATGCCAAGCACATCTGAAACAATAACTGCAAATGCTTCAGTAGTTCAGGACAACCATAACAAAAAAAAATTGAAGCAAAGACCATCACTATCGAGAGACTCAGACTTATTCACTTGCTCGGAGCTCGGAGTTCAACACCAGATTCCACCGATAGCACTTGATATTGGTTGATACGCATTGAGTTTACAAGCTTTGTAAAATGATTTTGGAGATTAACACTAAATGAATGCAAAATATTCTTATAATGGGAAACGAAATCACATAGCCGAATAGAGGAGTTAATTGGAGATGAACCTTTTACACTGTTTTTAACACGATCCCAGGATTTATTGTCGCAGGGACCATCTCAGGCATTTAGTCTCGCTCTACGCAGGGAATATTTGTACTCTCGTCTGCTTTATTTGAAGGACTGAACCAGAAGGAGGGCGATCACAGGCTATCCACATGTGGAGCCAGAACTTAGCTTTTTGTTTAGTCATCTTCAATTTAGGATCAGCCTTCCATAAGGGATTGCTAGTACCCCTTTGAAAGCGCTAAGAGGGGACAGCATTTTTAGCGGCAGACTTGAGACTGGAATGTTGATTAATGTAAGTTAGGTTATTAAGTAAGGTAAGGTAAGTTAAGTAATGTAAGTTAAGTACAGTTAAGTAGGGTAATTTTACACTACTTTTAAAAACAAATAGAAGCTGTCAAATCTGCGCGTTCATTAATCTATGGCTTAACAAAGATGCAATTTCTGGTTAACTCTCTTTTTAAGTTTGGCTGAGCATGGCTACATTCAATCTCTTAACTTTGAATTAGTTAGCATACAACAATTTAAATTAAATAAAAAAATAGTATTTATTAAAATCATCCTCTAGTCATGCTAATTGTATTTGTTTATAATGTTTTCAGTTAAATATCCCTACAGCATTGAAAATGAAAATAAAAATTGCAGTGAAAAAAAAATCTTGAACTGATGGATCTTTCAACAATTAATATCATTATATATCTAATGTCAAAGCACTTGATTTACTCTTAAATACGTATTAAAGAATATTCACTAAAAATAAGGATTAATAGAAACAATTTGCGAATATAATTTTGACTTCAATGATGATTTTATAGCCAAATTTAAAATTCCACGCAAAACCACATACGTTTAATGTTCCCTGGGAAACATATGATTTTGCGATAAGCTCATTTCTGTGACTTGCTCCGAAAGGCCGAAAAACAGACTTTTTGATAACAGAAAAGAAAACTAGAAGTTAAGTTTTAATAATTGTGCGTAATTTGTTTCCACCTGGAGGATCCAAAACAATATTGCTAATTATATAATAGAAAAGAACAGAATTTATTGAAAATATGCATCCACAATCCACATACAAACGAATTAAATCACTAGCGCTCCCTGGACACCAGACTCCAAAAATAGAATTAAATAAGAATAATTATTAGAAATATGACAACGAATTTTTTTAAATACAGTACACAAATAATGGCACTAAACTATTTACCATGTCATCACTGTAGATTCAAATTAATAAACTTGTCTGAGATCAAATCAAAAACTAATTTTCCTCCCAAGAAAGAAATAAAAATTTATGCTTGAATGAAATTACTAAGCGATATAACCCACGAAAAGAGTGTTCTACTACATACACCAATTAAATAAATCCATATTTCGTACGAATGAATACATGAATGAATGAATTTAATACAATCCAACACAGTAACACAATGACCCGTCCAATGACAACGAAAGGAAGGGCCACAAAAGAAGAAAAGTAAAGAGAAGGCCGTATCCAGGGGGGTTTACCCGGTTTGACCCCCCCCCCCCTGAAATTTTTGACCGAGTCGAAAATTAGTCTAAAAAATACCTGTAAAGACAAAACCTTACCAGAAAAACGGAAAAAAAAATCGAGTAAAAACGAAAGGAAGGGCCACAAAAGAAGAAAAGTAAAGAGAAGGCCGTATCCAGGGGGGTTTACCCGGTTTGACCCCCCCCCCCCCCCCGAAATTTTTGACCGAGTAATAAATTAGTCTAAAAAATACCTGTAAAGACAAAACCTTACCAGAAAAACGGGAAAAAAAATCTAGTAACCCCCCCCCCCCGAAAAAAAAGTCCTGGATCCGCTCTTGAGTAAAGACGAGACAAGAAAAGTAATGCTGGAGAACCAGTGCACAGAAGATCAGTCCGATATGGGCAAAAAGAATGCACTAAAAAAGAATATAGAATATGCTTATGCTCCATCATCAAAGTTCCTTAACGCTTCAAATTCTCTCTTTCAAATTATACTTTTCTCAATTTTATTTCACATTAGCCGAGATCATCAATATTTTAACAATGTTACTCCTTAGGCGTGGACTATTCTGACCCTGGAGAAAATCAAAATCTTACTTGAACGGTTTCTCCCTGTGATGGATGTTTCTCACATGTCTTTGCAAGTTCGAAGAGATGCTGAAGGAGCGTTCACAGAACTTGCATTTGTACGGCTGTTCTCCTGTGTGAGTTCGCAAGTGCCTCGTCAAATTTGCGGAACGAGGAAATACCTTTCCGCAGAAACTAAAACGTAAAAATAAATTAATCTACTATATGAAAGACTGTAATAAACAACCTTAATAAAATACAAAGCTCTGAAAATTAATTACACTATTAGGCTCACTTTTGTCTAATACAGCCATACAAAATAAACGCTTTTGGGGAATTTTTTTTTCGTATATATATATATATATATATATATATATATATATATATATATATATATATATATATATATATATACTTGTGCACTATATGGTGAACACCGCTATAGACTGTACAAGGAGACCAGGCAGGTAACCCGTCAAACAGGTATCTGCAATAGATAAATGGAATGCAAAGCGTGGTTTTCATTGCGTTTACAATATTTAAACTGTTGTTTTTTGGGGTTTAGGGAGGGGGAGGTACCTAGGTTAGGTTATATATGGTGCTTGGGTTAGGTTATATATAAGTACCTAAATGGTACTTTTGCATTATATGGTAAACACCGCTATAGACTGTTCAAGGAAACCAGACAGGTATTTACCATATAATGCACAAGTGCCATATATATATATATATATATATATATATATATATATATATATATATATATATATATATATATATATATATATATATAGCAGTAGCACAAACATGCTTTTTATTAATGACAGGTGGATAAACTCGGACATTTTATGGCAGCTTTAAAAACACAAGACTGCTAACAGAATGCCAAAATATCGATGAGAGTCAAAAGTTTCTTACCGGCAGGCATAGCGATCTCTTGGACGAATTGCAGCGGATGTACTAGCCAGAATGTCATGGTAATTTGGGGTCCTTAAAAGATCTTGATGTGTCCTCAAGGTATTCCACGCATGATAAGGACCAAAACGATTCAAACTAGGTGGAACAATTGAATGTCGCATGGTAATCCTTGCAGGCAGCAATGCAGGATGTAAAAGAGGGGGAGGAGGAAGCGAACCTAATGATGACCAATTAATTGATGGAGCCTGGGAGGGTGGCAAGACTGGCGAGGGCACTTTTGGTGCAGGTGAAATTTTAGGAATTGGAGAACTGAAGGCAGATGTTTCAGAAATACTGAATTTCAACTCAGAGGCCGAAGAACTACTAAGATCTAATGGCTGCTCTTTTTGATCTTTTGGTTGATGCTCTTTTGGTTCAGGAGACGGGGTTTTCGAATCATCGCTGTCATCTGCTGGTCTCCATAATTTCTTTGGCTTAACGGCTGTGCGCCTTTCAGATTCTGAATTGCTTTCAATCACCGGTTTTTCTTCTCTTTGCATAGAATATGTCTTGGCTAAAGATGAATACAGAGCACTTGCATAAGACATCCCCAAATTCCCCATGTCTCCTGGTAATAGCAGGGGTTGTACGGGCAATAAAGGGAACGGTAATCCAGCTCTTGCGTATAATGTAGCTAGTAGTAACGGATCTGTTTGACCCATGGAAGGAAAAGATTGTTGAGTAGTTGGGACACTGACAGGACTAGCTGGGGCTTGCTGATACATATTAGTTGCAGGAGTAGTAGGCTGACAAGAGGCGTGGCAAAAACGTCGATGTTTCGCAAGTGTTGTTGCAGAAGAACAAGGCTGACCACAACGTCCACAGCGAAGGTGTGTCCGACAATCTGCGTGCATCCGTTTATGGCGGCACAAGTTTGAGAACTGTGTATAGGCCTTTCGGCAAACCTCACACCTAAAATGAAAGAGTGTATGCTTGATTTTGTTTTGATTTGTCGATAGAGTGAAAAACTATGATTTAAATCGTTTATTTTTTATTATACAGTGATTTGAGAATCCTTTCGATGGACAAGGTCCATCAAAATAGTCCATTTAAACGGAGATAGGAAATGACTTTGCTTAGCTGCAGATTCTACACCGAGTTCGCAACTACCCTCACTTTCTACCCTAACCACCGCAATAATATTCTCGTATATAGCACTAATCAGGGAAACCCACCTTTTGAATTTGAAACCCAGCTCAGCAACTTAAATTTGCCATAAATTCAAGCAAACCCAACTCTTAGAATGAATTTAACAACAGAAAAAAAGGAAATGATTCATAACGATATAAAATTACTGCAAGCATAATATATTTACTGAAATACTTGGACTATTGTCAGCTTGTATTTTACTTTCCCAGCAATGTTATGGGCTATTAAATCTTGGAAAAAAATAAAGCAAAATAAACCAAATTAAACGGACAACTGAAGAATTAATTTGTTCATGGAATTAATAAGAACTCGAACTCGAATTAATAAAAAAAGAGACTATTTTTTTATTTTTGGATATAAATATATATGTATATATATATATATATATATATATATATATATATATATATATATATATATATATATATATATATATATATATATATATATATATATATATATATATATATATATTAAATTCTTTTAAAGAAGACATAGAATCTTACGAGTAGTTTTTTTTTGTAGACTTAAGAAAGCTTTGCTTCTGTAGCCTTTTTAAGAGTGATATATAGTAAGGAGGAAGGTTAGTCCAAATAACAAGAAAAACTGATAAGCATGATATGTTTGACTTCAATTCAAGACTACTTTTAATTTATTGTAATTTTAGTAATTATTTGATTTTAGCAGTTTAACTTACAAACTACCTTTAATTTAATTTAATCGAAGTTGAATTAAATTTGCTTTAATTAAAAACTTCTTGCGTTACAGACACCGGACCGTTACCTAATAAAACTAAAAAAGTCAAAATAGACTTAATTTTAACTTATTTAAGGACGGATTATAATCAAAAAAAATTTTTGAATCAAGTCTGGAAGCTCTTGAAAAATTCTTGTTAAGGCTAGATTAGCATTCAAAACATGTATAAATTTAGTTAACACTATGTTTTGCCAAAGTTTATCAAATATATAGTAAATAAATATTGTTAAATGCATATTAGTTTTTTTTTAATACATAGTACTTTAAGTGTTTATAATAGAATAGTAAAGTATCCTAGTATTTTTTACTAAAAGCAAATACATAGTATTTTTACTCTTAAATACATAACACATAGTCTTAATTACACATACAGACAATAATGTTATATTAAACACATAATACACCCTGTAGCCATAATTATTATTAGTTAACTATTTTTTAACAAAACAAAAGTTCAATAATAATTTATGAAGAAAAACTTTTTTTGTACATTTATGATTTTACTGAGAAACGTTAGATTTTTTTTTTTTACTTCGACCAGAATTTGAGTGTCTTCTTTTGGCAGTCACCCTTACTTTTTTGGGCTAGGCAAAAACTCCCTTAGACGGGAAAGTTGATATCCATCTCGCTAAAACAAGTCACAAAACCAAACGACATTCTTCTTGGGTCTACAGCCACATTTTGTGTTTAAGCTGCCCTGACAAAGTTCCAGGAATCATTTAAAAATACGTAAAGCACTAAATTAATATTAGTTGTGAAGCTCATTGATAATCCTAATAGATATACATCAACCTGAGAGATAAAAAATGACGGAAACAGGAAGAACTTTTTTAATTATGCAGACGGGTACGTACTCTGGAGTTTTTTAATAGGACTCCTGATAATTTCGTATAATCCCCTTAGGGTTATATCCAGGATTTTTTTCATGGGGTAGGGGGGGGGGTTACAAAAAAACTTTAAAAAACGCATCGAAATTTATTTTTTTATATTCATTTTTGTTACGTTGTTAGTCGCACAAACATTTCATAGGGGGGGGATCAAGTCCCCTTAACACCCCTGTATACGTCCTTGAATCCCCCCCCCCATAAAACGAAGAAAGGTGTAATAAAAATATGGTACAAAATCTAATAGACAGTTCATTGGGGCTCAAGTCCGAAGCCCTCCTCATATATGTACATACATGCGTGCCAACTAGTGCTAACTGGAAAATCTAGTCCAAACCAGGAAATAAAATTATTCTGAACCCAAAATTAAATTTTGAGTAGTTGTTTTTAAATATACTTAATTAAGCTAAAAAGTTGACAATATTGTGTTACCAACACACCAGTGTGGAATTTGAAAAAAAAATGAAATTCTTCTTGTAATTTCTTATTTATTCCCGTATCATTTATTCAGTTTTGCGATTTTCTTAACTTGAGCCCCACTCAGCCTTCGAAATAAATCCCAATGCGTGTGCTTGGCAGAATAGCATACATTTCAACAACCTTAAGCAGCTTGAGACTTGGACTCTTAAAGCAAAAGTTTTGGTTCGGCTCTAATAACTTTATTTAGAAGACGGAACAACTTACCTAAAAGGCTTGACAGAGGCGTGGATGTGGGTGTGCTGCTTTAAACCAGAAGCAGTCGCAAATGATTTGCCGCACTCTGCACAAGTGTGTGTTCTTACACCAGCTGCGTGATTAGAGCGTATGTGGCGCTGTAGATTTGAAGCGTCAGTAAAGGTGCGCCCACAGTAGGTGCAATAAAAGCGCTTTTCGTTACAAGACGTAATTATATATGAAGAAGAACAAGAATCACAAGGTCCAAGGCCGTTTGCCGAACAGCTACAATTAAGAGGGTCTGATTTGCCACTGATACTCAAATCCGAGCCTGAAAAGAGAATGCAAGGCCTTATTATGTAATTGTCAATACTTTAAAAGTAAAAACCACTCCATTGCTTGAGATAATGTCACCGTGATATATATATATATATATATATATATATATATATATATATATATATATATATATATATATAGGCCTAGTCTGATTATTACTCATTATGGGGGTGATGTACAAGCTCACCTTTAGCTTTGTAATGACCAGACAATCTTGATCCTAAAGTAATCATTTCAACCAGACAGATCATTGCATCACAAACCCACCTGTGGCCAGCGCAAAGCTTTGTCAGTTTGTTGGCTATGTTCCCCTCCAAAGTTATCGTTCCATTAGCGCCTTACAACCCACAGGTTTGAACACGGCAATATCCACTGCGCGGCTTTATAGCAATGCCCAGCATAGCAGTGCCGTGATTTTGTCAAATCGTGGGTGGGAGGGCTACGTTGGAGCCAATTTCCCCAAGTCAAGTGAAAATGACAGTGAAAAATGAGTTATATAGTACTATAAAGGCAAATATATACTAAAGAAAACTGAACCGTTGCTCTTGATGTTTGAATTACGCAGGCTTATCTTAGTTTTTACAAGGTTTGTGAATGAACTTAATTTTAACTGGGGGGGGGGGGGGGTGAGGCTTGCATGCGGCAGTTGCCTCCCTACTCCATAGCAAATTACGCCCCTGCAGCATAGGGCTGGTTACATATTGCTTAAGGATCAAGATAGACTTATTATTCAAAGCTAGCAAGCATGAGCACCTTTCCCACAATGTGTTAGCATATGATTAATGGTGTTTTTATTCAGAGTCCTGGCATATTTTGTGACATTTTATTGATTTTAGCTCTTTGTTCAATACTATCAAAACCAAAAACTGGACAACCCGAAATGGTGCCACTTCTTACAAAAGATTCAATGTGAAATCAAATTTTGTTTTGTTGATTTTTTTTTCTTCTCCTTGAATATCAAAAGGACAGTTGTGTCAATCTATGAAAATATAGAGGCAAACATATTTTGCAAAATCTAAGGTAGAACAAAATTTTAAGGGGTCTTCAAACCGAATACCCCCTCCTTCTAGATATGGACATGCTGCTAACGTTAAATCACAGGAAGAGAATAGACCACTTCCCCATAATTCAAAGGGAAAAAAAATGCACTGACACGTTTTTATTTACAAAAAATTACGAGATAAAAACGGATTTAATTTAAATAAAGCAGTGACAAAGAACGAAAGTATAAAGAAACAACAAAAAATGTTAAATTAATAAAAATAAACAAAAATTTCAACTCCATATCCGGAAGCCTTTATCGATGGGGAAAAATGAAAAAGAAAAAAATAGTTAAATCATCTAAAGGAAAAGACAAAAACCTCACACAAGAGAGAGAAAAAACATCTTAATAGCTGGACTCACAGAAAAAGACACCGAAAATCTCTAGTACAGCAGATATTTCTACTCTTTAAATTCAGAATGGTAAATGAGATCTAGCAAAAATAAAATACTATATTCATTTGAAAGGATTTACAAAAATACAGGGCACCACCCCTGATGAAATTTACAGGTTAAAAACGTTTGAACTATTTAGGTAATTAAAGTTACATATGGCAACAGGGCAACGAAATCATGCATTATAATTTAAGCGGGTTTTTTATTTGCTAGTTTAGCTGCAGTCCGTTGACTCTTGCCAGCTTTGACCTCATCCCGACTTTCCTTTACAGGGTTATCATTTGTTCGGGGACTATTATGTAACTCACCACTGTTTGCAAGAGTCATATAGACGTATTTACAATTTTTGCTTGGTCAAATAGTATATTATGATGAGGAAAGTCAAATAAAAGTTCTACAATAGCTGATTCGAACGTTTCTATGTTTTACTGTGTCCTTCCTGCACAAAATTAACCACAAGAGTAAGGAATTCTGTATGCCCCCCTTTCTATGCGTTTTGAAATCTTATCTTTCCAATTATTTAGTAAAGAGCCTATAGTTTGTCGGGATTTAAATGTTGTTTTTGTATTATGTTTTTTTTTAATATTCGGAGTTTTTATTAATCAAGGTTTTGTTGTTGCTTCTTTTTTCTTTTTTGTCACTGTTTTATTTAAATTAAACCCATTTTTCTCTCTTAGTTTTTTATTAAACGGGAAAGCAGTGTGGCTTAAGAAATTATTGAAGCATTTTTATTGGTGAATCAGGGAAATCCAACTTCAGAAGGGAAAAATGAACCCATATTTTTAAAATGTGACTTGTTTGTCTGTGGTTACGACTTGGACGAAAAGTCAAGCTCCATCTCGTTGGTTCTTATTCGTCAAGACAGTAATAAGAACAGAAAGTTTTAGGGTCATAATATTTTTTATATTATTTAATTATTTGTTTTATATTTAATTATTTATTTCATTATTTTAATTATTTTTTTGTCCTTCAGTTTTTCCCGGGTTATTATTTTAAAATAGATTAAATGAGTATTTCTAGGGGAATTAGTTATTTTGTTTTGGAGGGGATGGGATGAGAGTGGGCTGTAAGGCTGGGGGAGGAGTGAGTGGAAGTGGTTAGGGTGGCTTGAGTTGTATTTTGATAGTTGTTGTTGCTCTGGGAGTGTGGGGGAGAGAGTATTTTTTTAATTGGTGTATAGTTTAGGAGGCTTCTAGGAATGTTTGTGCAGGTAATCACTATTCGTTAGCAATTTTTTTTTCTTAGTGTTGTGATTTATATTTGTAATGGTTCATATTTTTCTTTATCATGCTAAATAAAAGGAAAAAAAAGCCAAAGTATAGTGATGAGTTTCCCATCACTATAATATTATATTCTTCAAATGTACTAGTAACTTTCGGAGAAGAAGAATAGTAAACGTAGACCTAGCTAAAGGTTTCTAATACTGCATTATTTAACTAATTTATTGGGTATTTATTTATTATGCTTATATTTTATTAAGACCATAATGTAGCCTATTATCTGCGTGAAGAGCTTGCTAATTGTCCTTGTAAAAAAAAAAAAAAAAAAAAAAAAAAAAAAAAAAAAAAAAAACTGAAACGTCGATTTGGCTCCTCATGCGCCAGCAATGGCTCTAGAGGATCTTTTTCTTTTTCTTTTTCATATCTTTCATTATATTTTTCAGAGGATCTTTTTATTTATCTTTTTCTGTATCTGTTTCTCTTTTTCATTATCTTTTTCAGAGGATTTTTTACTTTATCTTTTTCACTTTTTCATTGTCCTTTTCTTTATTTTTTTTTCAGAGGATCTTTTTCTTTATCTTTTCTTTATATCTTTTCAGTATTTTTTTCAGGGGGATCTTTTACTTTATCTTTTCTCTTTTCCTTTTTCTCTTTTTCATTATCTTTTTCAGAGGATCTTTTTCTTTATCTATTTCATATCTTTTTCTCTTTTTCATTTTTTTTTCTGGGGATCTTTTACTTTATCTTTTTCATATCATTTCAAAATAAAAATAAAAAACAATAGAGATTAGAGACACTAGGATAATAACAGCTAGTGAAAAAAGGGAAAGGACAATCAGTGGCGGATCCAGGGGGCGTGGGGGCGCACCCCTAACGTAGTCTGAAGTAGTGTAACTCTCAAGACCTCCGCTTGACCGTCTTCAGCGCAGAATAATAATAATAAACAAAATACCGATAAAATGCCAAAAAAATATAACAACCAAACCTTAAAATAAATACAAGAGCTAAAACAGGAAGAGCCTCTCTCAGCAACGATGAAAGGGTAACTGAATGAAAATACAATACTGATTGAATGGTATTTCAGTCTTTCAAATTATGTAGAGCGTTCTTAAAAGTTAATCGCTTACCAGGTATGATATTATCGAAGGTTCTATTAGGTTGCGAAATATAATTTTGTGGATGGATATAAAAACCATCGAAGTTCATTATAAACCGAGCTTAGAAAAGTTTCTTCAGTGTCTCTTTCGTACTCTTGTATTATTCAGAAAACAACCGAGAACTGAAGTTAGATTAATCGTAATGAAATATGCCAAAATATGATTAATAATGATATAATAATGATATAGTTTATATAATGATATAACTTTGGCTGTATATGTGCACATTAGGAAGATGTGGGGGGAAAACAGGGTAATTTAACCTTACCCCCCCCCCCCATAATGTGCAAATATATAACCCAAATTATACCAGTCCAATAATAATAATTATTATTATTATTGTAAGTCCAATTTCCAAGTTTACAAGTTTGCAGGATTACAAGTCCAATGCATTCTGTCACCCGTTATTTGTCTTTGTGGCTATGAAACTTGTTTTCATAGATCTTGCGTTCAGCAAACTTCTCGAGTGTGTTCTGAATAATACAGGAGTACCTCTGTTTTTTTCTATTTCAACTGCCTCTCTGAAAACTTGCATGAGAGCTTTAACAGGGACAAAAATGGAGGCGTTATCAAACTAAATCAAATGGTGTGGGTCATCATTGACTTGTTGCGGCAAGGTGCAATCAAAAGTCTCAGGCCTTTGGCGCAGGACCGTGGTTTTGTCGATTGAGGACCTGTATTCCGACAGTGGCAGATCCAGGGGGCGGGGAAATCACACCCCTCAAGACTTTTTCTGGTCCTCTCATTCCTTTTTTTTACTCTTTTTTAGAATAAACTTGTCAATTTGGTCAATTATCGGCGCCTTTGTCGCATTGACCCCCCCCCCCCCAAAAAAAAAAAAACTTTGCTCATTGGTGTCCTTGTCACATTGGGCCTCTCCCGATATTTTGCTCTAGATCCATCCCTTTGTTCCGATAACCTCTCTCCCAATTGTTGTCGGGTTCTCCGAACATAGAAACAGCCACAAGAAAGGGAATTCTGTAGAAACGACTACCCAGAAAAGGAGTGGCTTTATCTTTACCGCTGTTGAAAAAGCTCTGTATTGTATTCAAAATTTGAAAAGTGACCCGTCCTTTAACGTCATGTGGTTATGTAAGATACGGACACTTACCGATTATAAAGTTATATAATAATTAAAAATAAGAAGTAAAAAAAAAACTTACCAGAGTCGCTTTCAGGATTAATGCCCTCGGTATGGAGTTTCTCCATGAACAAAATATAAAGAATCCAGATTTAGTTCGGTTTGGAACAAATCTAAGTTTGACATCAAATTTGCTCGATAATCTGGAATTTGAAACCATTCATCAAAGGACGAAACTTTTTTGCACAGCGGTCAGCTGTGCAACCGCAAATAAGTCGCAACAGTTGACCTGTCCTTACAATCACGGACGTAATTAGCAGGGGTGTCGTTTGGGGGGGGGGTCACGGGGGGCATTATCCCCCAGTAATGTAAAGAAAAAATATTGTAGAAAATAAGATAAACATTCCCATAATTCAAGCACCCACAGAATTGGATCAGTTTTCTTTAGTATATCTTTACCTTTATGGTACTATATGGCTCATTTTCAGGTTTGCTCTGTCATTTTCACTTGATTTGGGAAAATCAGCTCAAACTTTGCCCCCTCTCTCCCTCAGAATTTTGACAAAATTACGTCGCCACTTACAATATAATTCATATTTTGAAAAAAATATATGACAGCAATATTTATCTTTTACTGAAAATTAAATGTAAATAAAGTACACACACATGGTATAATTTGTATTTTAATAAAAGCACAATGTAGACATAGAGTGTAAAAAGAAAAGTATGCAACGAGACTAAAATCACAACTTTTTTGATTTGGCAGAAACATGTGACATGCTATTTTAAAACCCTTAACATAGCTCATTGATTTGCATTCAAGACCATATTTTTCAGGTTGTATTTTCTTGTGAGGAGGGAGAGTATTCATCCAAAGACAGCATGAAGGGAATTTTGTGACTTCTGAGCCAAATCGGCTAATTTTAGACATTACTTCATAGCCGATTATCACATATAATTTTATGTTCCATATATGGATCAAAACATCTTGTATTCAGACACGTGAATCCCCCCCCCCCAAAAAAAAAAAATTCGTCATTATATTTTAAAATACCATCTCGGTATTTTAACTGATAGTTAATTTTTTTATGTTTCCATTAAAAAGACGAGAAAATAACAAAATTGCCCCCGTTATTATTTTGGGAGGGAGAGGGGGCAAAATGAAGAGAATTATCCCCCACAAAATTAGCAACCTTGCTTATATTCATTCTAATTCAGATGTCCTATATTCATTCTAATTCAGATGTCCAAAGGAGGAGAGAGGGGCTCAACCGGGATGTTGTTCAATTGGATGGACTTCGTGCATATCATTTGCACTACTTTTCCAAACTTAGAGCTGCTGCTCCCTAGGATGGGGGGGGGGGGGTGCCGTCGTAAGGTTGGCGTGAAATGTTTAATAAAAAAACATGAAAAATTCATTGGAACTTCCGATTCATGAAAATTTTTAAGAAGAAATTTCATCTTTCAGAAAAAATTGCAGCTATTGAAAGTTAAAATTAACGAAAATGGTATAAATGATTCTTTTTCCTTGTTGCCCCGGTTTGCAGCCTCTAATGAAAGTAAACAAATTTTTTCTTAGACCACACTGCTTTTCCATTTACGAAAAACTAAGAGAAAAAACGGGTTTAATTTAAGCAAAGCAGTGACGACGAAAAAAAAATACAGCCAAACAATTTGTTAATAAAAAATATCCGAATGTTTCAATTTCACAGCCAGGAGTCTCTATCAGCGGAAAAAGCATAAGGAGAAAAAAAAACAACAGTTAAATCATCTAAAGAAAAAGACAAAAAAATGGCACAAAAGAAAAAAAATAAGACACAACAAATGATTAAAACTCAAATCTTAATAAACTTCACAAAATGCGGCAATTGTAATCACAGAAAAATCTCTATTAGAGCAGATATGTCCCCTATATAAATTCAGACTAGCAAATGGGATCTAGCAAAAGTAAAATACTACATTAATTTGAAAGAAATGACGAAAAAACAGGCAACACCCCCAGATTAAATTTACAGGTTAAAAACATTTGGACTATTTAGGTATTCTAAGTTTACATAAGGCTATAGGTCAACGAAACTCGTGTGTTATAAATTAAGTGGATTTTTTTATTTGCAAATTTAGCTGCAATCCGTTGACTTTCGCCAACTTTGACCTCATCCAACTTTTGTTAACAGGGTTGTCACTTGTTCGGGGACTAATATTTAACTCATTATTATTAGAAAATTTTACCTGCCCCCAAAGATCTTTAGATTTTTAAAATATATTCAGGGGTGGCGACCTGTTTTTAGTAATTTTTTTCATATAAATATAGTGTTTTAATTTTTCTAGATCCCATTTGCCAATCTGAATTTCTAGAGGTGACATATCTGCCCCACTAGAGATTTTTGGTGCCTTTCCTGTGGTTACAGTTTTGCCGTATTTTGGAAGTTTATTATGACGTGAGCTTTATTTATTTGTCTTTCGTTTTTTTCTTATTTTTATTTTGTTTTATATTTTTTCTTTTTCTTTAGATGATTTAACTAAAAAAAATTCTTTATCCTTTTTCTCCCGTTGATAAAGGCTCCCAGATGTGGAGTTAAAATGTTCGGATATTTTGTATTAATTAATTATTTGTTGTTTTTTTCTTTTCGTTGTCACTGCTTTGTATAAATTAAACCCGTTTTCTCCCTTAATTTTTCTAAATTTATTTTAGAAAAATTATTTTTTCTAATGAAAGTATAAAAAAAATTAATATTCTAACGAAAGAATAATTAATTTTTCCAATGAAAGTAGTTTGTCTTACAATATGAAATCGTATTTTGTAGGTCAACTATCATGACTTACCACAAAGAAGGAGAAGCACTTTCAAGAAGATAATGTTAAGAAATTTACATGGATTTAAGGTGCCTCTGAATTTACTTCATTGGAAGAAGAATCTCTTATTGAGTTGTCTTGGAATAATAAATCGCAGACAACATTTGGTATCATGGAACTTTCTTATTTTTTGACATCAGTAACAAAAAAGACCACACTGCTTAGTGGTAGAGCCCTACGAATATTAATTCCATTTGCAACGTCATTGCAATGATGCAACATCTTTGCATCATTTGCAATGATGAGTGGTGAAGAACAATCCCATTCCTCTCATTAATGACTTTAATAATGCCAATTTATATAATCGATGAAAGATCTAAAGCCAAACTGGCCAATCATAACAAAACAAAGAGAGAGAGAAATATGAAGAAAACAAACTGGACAAGAAAACGAACACCAAAAATGACTCAGTCTCTTTAGTGCTCTCACTGTAGCAGCTCCATTTAGTTCCTGTGGTAGTGACAATTGTATTTCTTGGTTTTGGATTTTATTTGATTTTACTTTTTATCTTTGTTTCTTGGTGTCGAAGGCGCCTTGTTTCGTACAGGCCACTGGCCACAGTCCCCTTTGTTTTCTTCATCAGGAGATTTCTCCATCTTTGTTTTAATATAATCGATGTTTAATGAATTGCTGCTAGACTTAAAATCTGTGCTTAATTTATTCTAAAGGCTGTCCAGATTCAATATTGAAAGAAATTGTCCAGATTCAAATTTGACCGAAATAGTCGAAATTTGATGTTATATTTAACCCCAAGTAAAATAGGTACTGGTGCATTATCCGGGCACCGCTATATACTGTATGTGGAATGTCAAACGGGATATGCTACAGTCAAACGGGAGAGACAGATACCCGGTGCTAAAACAGTTGTTAGAGTGGAATTGATCTAATATGAATGTTAAAATTGCAATTTGGGATTTACCAGAGACAGAAAAAGAGGCAGCTGAATTTTTACAGGATAAGGGGTTATTGCCCAAGACAAAAGAGTGCGAGAATGGACACTCCATGACTTTATACCTGTATGAAAAACATATTGGACAATATTGGAGGTGTTGTGTACGGCAATGTAAGGAAAAAGTCGGTTTGCGTAACCTAACCTAACATTCCATACACAGTATATGGCGGTGCCTCCATAATGTACCAGTACCGGAAAATACTATTCGCTTTAATGAGTCACTGTCAAATGAATAATCGCTTTCAAATTATTAGTTTTTCAGAAAGATTAAAAGTTGGGGAAACAATATGATGGATTAAGGGAACTACGGAAAAATCTGATGCTTTTAGGGATCCGTAACCCGAAAAAGATCGAGAAGTTCTGCATTAGATATTTAAAAAGGACTTAATAAAATAAACTTTTTAATAATCTGTTCCCTACAGTCGATCAGGCCCGTCACTCAGGCCCGAGGAATAAATTTTGAAAAATCACTACAAAAGAATCAGTTTTCCCAATAGATTTACGAAAATTATCGCGAGGTCTCACCAAGAATTACTAACTCCTCCCCCACAAAACTAAAACGTTGGTGTTGTATTGGCTAAACATGACGCATGACAATTTCCAAATTGGTCCTTTCATCCCCAAAATTGCTCGCCTTCAAAATCAAGGTCATGGGTGTGGCTCTGTGTTTACCCTACCCCTACA
Organism: Artemia sp. Qi Xiang Cuo; assembly: GCF_049724085.1. Lineage (NCBI taxonomy): Eukaryota > Metazoa > Arthropoda > Branchiopoda > Anostraca > Artemiidae > Artemia > Artemia sp. Qi Xiang Cuo. Next base: position 9,499,434 of record NC_142801.1, read on the forward strand.
AAGCTTCTACCTACCCTTGTATACGGTCTAACCCTTAGGAACTTACTAAAGATAAGAATATTTAGACCCATGAATCTTTCCACGAAGAATTCCAATGGATATTAAATTCAAAGCAAAATTTCTACGGTTATTTTTTAATCACGTCCATAGAATTTTAAATTTCCATCCGGGGAAAAGCCTATTATAAAAATGACTGTTATCTGACAAGTTCTCTCTCACCCGCCCTGGGGTCTGATCGGAAGGATAATGAATAAAACAGATCTATTTGATTGTCCATGTTTGCAGGTGATAACATAATAGTATGAATGTACTTAGGCATACAAATATGAGAATGAGATGTATCTTTCTTTTAGAAAGTAACCGAACATAGTATCGGCTCATATTAGAAATGGAAAATTAAGTGCTTTATTTTTAATTAAGTTTAAATTCCATAATGTGTGTGTGTATTTGTTTTCATAACGTAAATAATTTTCGGTATTATTTATTAGGTACTGAAGACGGACCACGATGAGCAGCTATGAGAAATTTCTATAACAATTAGTTTCACTGGATAAAAGGTCAATAATAGCGGCATGAACGTGGGGGTAGGGGATGGGTTTTATCCGGTTTGACCCCCCTCTCCCCAGAATGTTTGCTGACTCGTCAAAAAAATAGAAAAAAACACGTTTCTGTTGCGTTTTTTAAAGTTTGTGTTTTTTTTTTTTTTTTTGGTTCAACCCCAAGAACAAAAATAGCCCTCCCCTCGAATAAAAATCCTGGATACGGCCTTGAATAGTGATGCTTTTGAATGAGGTGGATAGATTTTTCTCAACGAGTGCTATACCACACGCCAGTATGGCCTCCGAGACTCTATAGATACCCTTCCAATAATTCTTTGTTCTTTTTCTCGATAATATGTCAGCTCTGTTTAGGATAAAAATATCAGATTTTTACTGATACGTGGTTTGGCATTCTTAAATATTTTCAAATTTCTTGACGATCAAATTTCATTTTTACACGATGTAGCTTTTATTAGCAAAGAATCATCTTTAACTGTTATTTTAGCTAAAAAATTTTAACTAGGATAACTAGTTTCAACTAGGATAGTAAATCCCCGCCTCGCCCTCCTTTTGTATTTACCCGAATGTTCACTGAAAGGTATACTTTTAAAAAGTATAATTACACAATCTGTATCAAAATCAGAATTAGATATCAAGTGTATACTAAAGCATGGAGCGTCGAGGCAAGGACGTACCCAGAGGGGGATTACGGGGGTTTTAACCCCTCCCGAAATATTTTTTTTTTTAGTTGTAAAACGTAACAAAAATGGATATAAAAAATTTTGTATGTGTTTTTTGAGTTTTTAACCCCCCCCCCCCGAAAAACATATTTGAGTAAAACCCCCTCCGAAAAAAAATCCTGGGTACGGCCTTGCGTCGAGGATTAGAAAATAATGAAAGGAATGCACCTTATTTCTGCTTCTTGAGAGCCCCTAACTTTTCCCTCTAACACCAGAGCCTTTCATTTGGTTTCCTAGCCATTTCAAGACACATAGGCCTATTTGTCTCGGAACGATCTTTTTCACAGCCTAACTTTATCCCTTTAGTATTCATTGTTTTCATTAAGTCATTGTGGGACTTAATTTTAATAGGAATTCGTTATTTAAGCATATTTTTTCGTTACGCCTCTAACCGCTCACTGGGATCAACCGACTTTCATCTCATCCGCCAAGAGGAGGGGGAACTTGATCATAAATAAACCAAGAGTGATACTGAAAAACCACAAAACAAGGGGTTGAGGGGTAAGTTCACACGATTACACCCGCCAGGGGATTATTGAGACGTGAAATTTGACAGTTATATCTCATTGTCCCGAGTTTCCGATAAGGTCCCTCTTAATAGATGTGAACGGCGGTAGGAGCTCAGGAAACGCCATCCTCAGACTTGGTAATTAGCGTTGCTTTGTGCAAAATGACCAATTTCTGAGTTAATGAATTTTTAGGTAAAAGGATCTCTTTTAATATAGGACACGAGCTGTAGATACAATTTGAGACCAATTTGGGTGCAAGTGCAATACTTTTCGAGTGTGGCTGATAAAATAAATATTGCTTGTATGCAAACGAAGATTTATTGGTTTGGGGATCTCTTGCTAAGTACATCCCGGAAGTAAGAAAAGTATATCACTTGCAAAATAGATTTTGCAGCAGTTGATAGCCTTGAAATCATGGGCGTTGCTTCGATAAAATTAGTGGGGAAAGTTGTTTTCAGCAGGGGCGCCAATTCACGAAATTATAGGTGGGGGGGGGGAGTTAGAATTTTCAAATCTAGAAAGGGAGCAATTGTGTTATTTTCGATTTTTTTTTATTAAAATACCAAAATAGTAATTTTTCAAGTTGTAAGAGGGGGTAGTTACCCAAAACCTACCATGCTCCATTGGCGCCCCTGGTTGTCAGACACAAAATTAAAGCTATCAGTCAGTAATTCGTGAGAAATTCTCCGAATAAAATTGTCTTTAGAATCAATAGTGGACGATCAATGTTTATACTATGGTATTGTATACCGTACACTTTACGTATGCATACATGTGGACTGGAATTTTTGGTGCAAGTTTGTTGGAGCGAAAATATATCAAGAAATTTAGCCTAATAACTTTGTATATTCTATGTTTAATATTATATTTTGTCACCTGAAACCACGTAGTTTAATATTAAGCTCATTCTTGCTACTTAAATTTTATCATATTGAACTTTTGATGACTTCGATATTTTTGAGGTACTAACAGAATAAGAAAAATTTGTATAAATATGGTGCTGGATAGCAACTTACGCCCTGAAATGGCGTTCAGTCAGGCTTCAATGGATTGAAGAAGCTGATATATTTTTTTTTCTCAATAACATAATTCTTTTTACATTATATATTTTATGTTATTATTTTTATTGTTTTGTATTATTATAAATTTACCTTATGCCTTAACTTAATTTTTAAAGTGCAATTTTACATTTAATTATTTCATTATTTTTTTAGATTTTGTTTTATAAAACTTAATTATTTATTATTTCATGTTATATAGGCCTATTGTATTATATCTAAGACTTTCTCAAATTTTAATAATTAAATTCTTTTAATAAATAATTTTTAGTCTTTGAAATAAATTTTAATAATCTAATAGATTTTTCTGAGTTTAGCGACAGAAACGAAAACAAATCTATTTACAAGAAAATCATCTATTGAGTCTTATTACTTATCCATTACCACACCAAAGGCCATATCTAGGACTTTTGTTGGGGGGGGGGGGGTTAAAGAATTATAAAATGCATTAGAAATACATTTATATAAATTTTGTTCCTTTTTTACTATTGAGACATATTTGGGAGGGGGGGGGGGCTCAAACCAGGTATACCCCCTAGAAACCCCATTGACCACAGCTCATCATGTTTCTTCGTCTAACTGTTGTACCGTGGGATCTGTGTATTCGGCTGCGATAACTCATGAGATGTTATTTAACAAGTCCTATCAAAGGAGGATGTATAAACCCACCCTATTAAACATAATACATTCTACCAATTGATCTAACACGCATTACCGTTCCTTATTTTGGTATGAAGCTGATTAGAAGTTTAGACAAAAGAAGTTAGATGGAACAATTAGTTAACAAGTTGTGTTTGTTTGTTTAGAAGGATAAGTAAAAAACACAATAAAATTGTTTTAAAAACCGTCAATAACAATCTAAAAACTTAAAAAAAATATTTTTTAGTTTTTCCGCTCTTCGATATATTTTATAATATGTCATATAACACCTTTTGAATTACTACGACTGCGTTGCTACCAGGTAAGAACAAATTTGGTAACACATTCTTGGGAAAATTTAAAATTATATATTTAAAATCGTAATAATATAATGTGTAACACTGTACCAACCCTAAAAGGGAGAAAGACCATCCGATTATTTTCTTACATTTCTGCTGTAAAAATTGAGCTTTAATTTTATTGGTCTATAACTGAGACGTAATTTTTGTAAAATTAATGTCATATATTCTGTAAAAATATTATATAAATGTTAATATTTAGAAAAATTAATGCGAAACTCTACGAATTATTTTGGGTAGCTTCCTAAATGACCATATTTCAAACAGTAAGTTGTACGACATATTTGGTTCTTCCTCGCTTTCCGGGCTACAATAAGGGAAAGATTGAGATATCTAGGACACGTTCTGCAGATGAAGGATGTCAGATTACCAAATATCGTCCTTTTCGGCCAACCAGTTTGGACTAAACTAAAGCAGGCCGTCCCTGAATGGGTTAGGAAGGGTGAGGGAGGATTTAAGGGAACTAGAACTTCCTGTGATGGTTTAAAAAAGGAGGATTTGAATAGATTGCGATATAGGAGGAGCGTGTGTAGCTGTATTGGCCTCAGAGGTATTGGTTCTGCAGTGAGTTGTTAGTAGTAGTAATCTGCAACGTGCGCAGGGAGGGGGGCTCCGGGCCCCCCTAGAAATCTCATGATTTGTTTATTGTTCCATAATTTTCTGATACTTTTCACAAAATAAGGGATTTGAAGGATTTAACCCCCCCCCCATCGAAACAAATTCCTGCGTACGTGCCTGGTAGTAATAGTATTTTTGGAAGCCATGCACGATTCTGTCAGCCAGTAGTGTCAATTTTTTAAACTTATTGGATCCCTGTTTGAAATTTAAGCCATAAAAGAATACAAAATTTTGAGTCACAAGATCCGCTTATAAGAAAGTTCTCTGTTTCCCTATGATACCCTTTTTTGAATTCTTGCAACCGTATTTTTACCAGGAAAAGGAAAATTCGGCAACATTTCCTTATGGAAATTGCATCATAAAAATTAGGGAAATTGATATGATATCCATATTACAAAACTATTAGATTCTCCTAAAAGAGCATTAGAAAGATTAACTCCTAAGAAAGAAAACAATGTGATAAATTTCCATCCATAAATGTTAATGATATTACTGATAAAGCTTGACTATTAACACGGATTAGCACGTTTGTTCTTCTTGCCATATTAACACATCGGTCTCTTTGGGAATGTTTACATAACTGTTTATATTCTAGTGTAATCAAGAAATTGTTTACACAAAGGCATCATTTAGATAATAGTGTATAAATGATGATTTAGAATATATAGCTGGTTTGACGCAATTTATGCGCTCTATGGCTATTAAGCACTAAAGTTTATTTTGTTTGAGTAATCTGGTTTTTTTTTCTTTAATGAGATAATTTATCTCAGAGCGCAGAAGATGGTATGCGGCTCAACAATGAAAAAGGATATTTTTAAGAAGAGTTTTACAAATTTTCGTTAAGAATTATAGATCCTACACACCCAGGGGCAGATCTAAGGAGGGAAAGGGTCATATTCCCCCTTCTTAAAAAAATCTAAAGATGCAACAACTACAGGGGTGGAAGAGGGGGGGGGGGGGCACAGGTGGATGCATGGGCGCCCATAAGCTGAATTCCAGGGGGGGCAAATTTCGTCTAATTGCTACTTTTATTGCTATATAATAGAAATCTCAGAACAAAAATAAAAAAATAAGGCAGCATCATTCAGCCAGGGGGGCAAGAGCCCCCTGCCCCCCCCCCCATATGGGCGCCCATGGGTGGATGCAAGTTTAATTGGTGCCGTCAAAATATTAGTTCTAATGCCTGCTGCTTTTTTTTGTTTCAGTTTTAAGTGGCATTCACTAAACACATTATTTGGGTTTAAGTAAGATTAGTTGCGAAATATTTAGGAATAAACTCGAATCATTCATTATATAGGCCGTTTTCTAAACATCAATATTGTGCTACACCCCTCTCCAATAATATTACTGTATACAAGCCAATGTACAATATTGTGTGTATCAGTCAAGATTCACTTTGTCATTTCGACTTCAGATATATTCATTCCTAACAGAATCATAGGGATTCAAGCAGGAGATCAGTCAAATATGGCATCATATCCCAGAGAAGTAACTTTCAAAAAATATGTGTGTTATTTCTTCTTTACAAATCTTGTAGATAGATATGCGTGTTATATCATCTTGTATACAAAAATGCATCTTCTCTCAAAAATTGCATTTTACTTTAATATTAGTTTTTGTGACTTACTAAAAGCACGTAAATATATAAATTTCCTTTCAAATAAGCTCGTAAACATAGCACAGTGATATCGTGTCTCCCCCCCCCCTCCTCCTCTAGTGATGGCAAACTAAAGAAAGAAAAAAGGACTGTAATTCTCCCAAATGTGATTTTTGGTTGTGATGATTCCAGCGGGGCAGTTTTTAATTAGATCTGACAATATTTTGTGGAGTTTAGTCTATTTTTCGAAAATCCCACAATTTTTTTTCACAATTAAGATCAATCGAAATTATCGTTACCATTCATAAATTAGCGAATTAGGAAATGGCAATTCTTCCTCTTGACAGTTTATTTTAAAACACGTTTTTAAATTTTGTGTTACTACGAGCATAGGTGCTCTCTTTACTAGGTTAACCAGTGAACGGTAACTATGAAATGTTAGTGAAAATTTTAAATTTTGAATTTTTATGAAATTGTACTTTGAAAACTTAGAAATTCATTCTTTTTTCCCTAAAAGTTAAATATGTTACTTTTCAGTTTCTTTATGATTTCATAGTTACCATATTTATTTTGATAATATAAATAACAGCTTTATATTCTTAATCAGCGTGACTGAAAAATTTCTAAGAAATATCCTCAAAATACATTCAAAATTAGAATTAAAAATAAATTCCTGAACTTTCTTTTATCCTTAACATTGGGATGGGGAGTACTTCAACAAGAACGTAGATTGAGATATATTATTATGTCCAGGGGCAACAGTCAAAGAGAATCAGGTGGGGCATAATTTATTGTTCAAAATGTAGGGGGACAAATTTGTTGTTTCTCAATTTTTCCGACGAAAATACCAAACCAAGAAATATTTGTCAATGACAGGACCAAAAACGAATATTTTCAAAGTAAGGAGGGGAGCCAAAATCAAGGTTTTTGCAATTGGATCATCCTCCCCCCCCCCCCAAATGGAACCCCTACTTATGTTTTTCAATATTTTAAGTATTTTGTTAACAGGGACGTCATGGTTGTGAGACATATTCCTGCTATATTTTTTTGGTGCTTATGCATTATACGGTAACCACGAAAGAAATCAAGTTTGGTTAATGCTAATGAAATAAAAAAGGATGAATATATAATAGTTTAGAAACAAATTTGGGCTATATATTTGCACATTAGGGGTGAGGTTGGGGGGGGGATTAAGCATAGCATATATTAAATACGTAACCTAACCTAGGTACCTTCCCCCCCCCCTAAACCCCAAAAAACAACAGTTTAAATATTGTAAACGCAATAAAAAATCTCGCTTTGCGAACAATTTATATAGCAAATACCCGTTTGCTGGTTTCCTTATACAGTATATAGCGGTGGGTACCGCATAATGCATAAGTATCTTTTTTATATTTGTGAGATATATTCCTACTTTTTTTTGCAAGAGAGCCATGAAATGGACATATAAAAAGGAATGAGTTTCAAAGAGTGACATACCTCCCCCCCCCCCCCTCTAAAAACTTGAAAAAGTATTACGAGCTGAAGGGTGAATTAGATGACCAAGACAAGCGTTAGAAAACACGAAATTATAGTTTGTTTCACATTATTTACACAGATAAGACCAAGGTACACAACGAAGGTGTTTGCTATGTTGCATGACATACGGAAATGTTTTATCAGCACTGGTGAGCCAATATTATGAACGCAATAAAAATCAGTATCGGACAGGCAATTGTAAATATTTTCACGACACCGTAGCTAAGGAATAAATTTTTATGATCTTAGCGACGAAACACCTTTTAAGTATATCCGGACAAATAGATAAATAGATAGGTAGATATGGGAAGGCAATATTTAAAGCGTGTCTAAGAAGCAAATGTTATAATTTCATAATGGAAGAGATCGTACTATTATTTTGTCACTCACGAATCTTCTTTACTGAGTTCAGAGGTGAAAATTACTGTGGGGGCAGCCCCCCCCCCTCTCCAGACCTAATTTTGTCCCCAGATTTTCTTTTTTTTTTATCTCCAACAGGTTCAAGCATAAACAATTTTTATGATTATATTTATAATTATAGTCATACAATTATTTATCATGTCGGCCTATAACTTGGTTTCCATATGGCATAAATCGGCAACCACTCAATTTGGCCTTATTTTTAGATTTTTAGGACTGATTTTTACCCTGAAGTCCATCCCGCTTTACGTTTTTTTTTGAAAAATGAATTTTTCCGCTGAAGTTTTTCTTGGACTCCTTCGAAATTTTTGGCACCACTTGTTTCTCGCTACATTTCAAAAAAAAAATTATACCGCTCTCTAGATTTAAAAGATGCCTCTTTTGTATCTTCAATAAAAATAATCGCCCCCTCCCCTACATTTTAGTGCATTCATGGCACTGCAATAATTTGTAGCTTTCCAAATATAAAAAAAAACATATAAAGCAATGACGGCATTTTTAGCTTATTTACTGCTCATATAAATAGCCAAATTACTCTTACATATTTTACAACCAAGTAATAAGCCATTTTAGAGCTTAAAATGTTTATAACAGACGCCTTGCTTCCAGATTTTCTGCATTTACTTTAGATCCCTCCCCCCCCCCCTTCCCTTACGTTTTGAAAAACGCTTTTTTGGGGTACTTTCAAGGAAAAACCTCTTGTTGGGTATTTTCATTGTAATTATTGAAAAAAAAACATATTTGCCCCCTCTTATTAGCTTTTGAAAACAGATTTTGCTCCTCTTTGGCTTTTTGCGAATTGACTTTTTGCGAATTTTGCGAATTAAGAAAGCAGACAATTTCAGAGAAAATTGGATATTTGACAAGATTAATCTGAAATGCAATGAGATTAACGTTCATATCTCTTGTAAAGTGATTAGTAATTTTTATTTTAAAGCATTACTCAATGTCAAAATCCAGTCTGCATTAAGCATGCTTCAGTTAGCTTGGGAAAATTTTGGGAGGTTAAGTCGGCTAGCTGACTGGCTAGCTGGTAGCCCTAGGGCGGGATAAAAATCTATTTTCAATATTCTCCCAGGACCGTATCCATGATTTTTATTCAGGGATGGGGGGGGGGATTCTTTTGGGAGAGGGGGAGTAGTAAAAGAAAAAACCCATCAAAAATGTGTTTTTATTCATTTCTATTATGTTTTTCGATTGGGCAAAGATTTCAGGGTGGGGTGAAATCCCCTAAACGCTCCACTGAATGTGCTATTGTACCCTCCCCTAGATTTTAAAGTACCTGAATTGACCAGCATGCGGCACTTTTTTGGTCAAACAGAAGTCGTCATCCGCTAGAAGGTGCTGGTAATTTTTCCTTTCGACCACAATTGCCAGTTTTCACTGATAGAAGTTTCCAGTATTCTCTACGACAGCCTAAGAAACTGTTTCTGAAGAAATTATTTACAAAGTATTGGTATTAGATGCACCTTTTAAGGCATCTCCCTCCCTCCTTAACTACACAAAAATCATAGAACCCCACTGTAGAGGCTTAAAGCCCTTATATGGTATTTTTTTGAAATTGTAAACATTGGGGAATTTAACTAAGACAGTGAAATTTGTTTAGACCTTAGAAATATTTTGGCTCCTTAGAGAGGGAGGGAGATGCCTCAAAGGGTCAATTTAATGCCAAAACATCCTAACTCTCATTGAGCCTTCAGAGAAATACATAATCAGTTCTAAGAAAGAGACAAGGGGAGGGTGGAAGTACAATTTCATGTATAATCCCTAAGGCCGCATTCTGGGCTATTTTTTCTCGTTGGTGGGGGGGGGGGGGGACAAAAACTTTAAAAAACCCATCATAATTTGAAATTGGTATTTAATTCCTTGATTTCTAGGAATATTGCTGGTCTAAGCTGTTATTATGAAAGTAAAGAGTAACATTAAAGCCAATTAAGAGCAGAATTTATTCGCATAGGATGGGGACTGCCCCATCAGCATTCCCACCTCCACCTCATGGTCGTAGAAACTTCGGAGGATGCTTATTCAATCAGAAATTGAAAGTTCTAGTTTCTTTTTTTAGAAGTCAAAAATGATTGGAAACCAGCCAGCCACAATATATATATATATATATATATATATATATATATATATATATATATGGCATAACATAGAGGCTTTTAAGCAGCAAAAAAAAAGAGAAGAAGAAAAACCGAGGGTACTTGTTAGTTATTCCGACCACACTCAAGAAGTGAAGTTAGGTTAATCATAATGAAATATACCAAGATTTGATGAAAATATAATACCTTAGCAGCGAGATTACGGAAAAACACAACAGATAAACTAAACATTGAAAGCAGGCCACCCGAAAGGCATTATATCAAATACCTAACCTTACCAATTATGCATTTTAAATATTTAACAAATACTTAATCAATATATACCTGCATAATAGTTTATTTCACTCAGACTAAGCTGATTATCTCCAAGTGCACACAAAGAAACCAACAGAGAAGCCGGTTTTAAAGAGATCAAGCAGATCAAACTTCTTGAGCGTAGTCGGGATATTTAACAAGCACCAAAATGAGGATATTTACAGCTAGCGGAAAAACTGGTTTATCATTGGTTGGAAAAATCCTCATTTTGTCTTTATTTATTTTTCTTTTTAGTTTGCTCTTAGAAATTATTTACTTTTTAGTAGCCCTAATTTCGGGTTACTTTTTATCCCACCCCGACGAAAGCTTGACAAAGATATAGCCTAAATCCAGTTCATTAACTATCCCTAACTTTTTGGGAATTCCCCTATTTTCCCAGACGACTGAAATCTCCCCAAAATTAACGTTAATGGAAATGAACGATTTGTATTTGTTTTAATGCTCGTATATTAATCAAATTGAATTTTAAGGTGTTTTTGGAGAGCACAATTTACCTTTGGGAAAATTCTGGAAAACCCCAAAAATTAAGGGTAGTGGAAACTGCCTTAATTAGACACTTCATGGTGAAATTTTAAAAATTATTCATGAAGTAAAAGAATAACATTACAGATAGGAAAAATTGGATTATCCTGTCTGAGGTAATAATCAAGTTTCAAATTCAAATAATTCGCCCTTTTCTCGGAAGTTGAATGGGCATAGGAGCCGCATTCTAAAGTAATTTATTACTCAGGGAAATTTGCTTACGTCTTTTTCATTATCAGCGAAAGTGACAGAAAATACAATAAGTCCCAGTGTGATTTGTGACAGCAGAAAAAGTGCATTGAAAAATGTCATCGAAAGGCCGCATCTTCAGTTTTATTAATCTGGAATTGACAATAATTCCAATTTCAACAGGTTATTTTTGTACCTCATCCAGGATTTTATTTAAAGCTATTATTATGCAAAACAAGAATTTTTTTTTTTACTGCGTCACCGATGGTACCTGTCCGGCCATCCCAGCATGGTTATGATGGTGGCAGTAGTAGCAGCAACCTAGTAAAGACCAAACCACAGCCCATAGTGACCAACAGTTTAAAGACACGTTTTTAAAGAAAAAAAAAACAGCCTAACGAGAAAAAAATTGCCATCCGACACTGAATCAGGATTGATAACAATTGTTTAATCTGAAAAGTAAAATTTTATTGCGAAAATAAAATTTGGGTGATTTTGTAAGAGCCTGAAACCCCTCAAAATGGTGTTGGATCAAAATAAAAATTGCACCATTGGAATCAGTATGGTCAAAAACCTAGTATTCAGGTTAATTCGGGTCCACCACCCTGAACAACAAGGAAAATTCCTTTTTTGCATGTGTAGCACTGATGAGTCTACTTTTTTCTTTTTTTACAGGGCTAGCAGGTTACCAGAACACGATTAACACAAAGAGATGTTTAATGGCTCATTCTAACATAAATGAAAATATATAGAGCCTTTTTTAAATCACCAAAAAGACTGAAGGGCAGCTAGTCCCCCTTCCCCTAAAGTCGTCCGATCAAAATTTTGAGATAACCTTTTTTCAGCATAGTCAAAAGGTTCAATAGCTATACTTTTGGCGTTGACATGACCCTCCATAGTTCCGGAGGAAAGGGCTGTAAGTTAAAACTGTCTATAAACTAAATTGGGCTAAAACTCTTAGTTCGGTCGGTAGAGCGGACTAAGAGTTTCAATTCCTTATTGGGCTTTTTTTCAATCATGGTTTTGTTTTTTTCATTTTTTTTTATATGATGATTTCGACAACCTAGACTTTTGAGGCTGATTATGGTAATTCATAGCCAATAGGCCTACTGTTTTTCCTACTGCACCAAAAAACTACGACTAACCGCTGAAGTTTGAGCGATTTAAGCTTGTTTTTTTCTGGTAATTTCTGGATAAAAGAAATTACCAGCTTTCCTTCTGTTTAAAACACAAATAGACGCAAAATGCGCTTTAGTTTCATAGGCAGCGCAATACCACTGCCTAAGTAAGGAGCGATGTGGGCACAGTATTATCCATTTGTTATTATTTTTTATACCAGGGCGCTTCGTATAGGAGAAGCTGTCGTAGAAACTTCAAAAGGACTCCGATTGGAAATTGAAAGGGTTAGTGCCCTTTAAATAGTCACAAGTGATTTGAGGTTATCCATCCCCCATCCCCATGGCCATCATTTACCCAAATACATCTAATCAATAGCCATTCTGTTCAACGTAGTTGAAGGGCCTGGAAATTATGTCTTTGAGGATGACAACCACCCCGCAGCTCTCAGGGCAAGAGTTGTAAGTTTTGCCCCGGGGCATACAAGATTTTTATGAGGCTCGTTGGATGGGTAATTAGAAGTTCTAGTGCCCTTTTTAAGAGACAAAGTGATCAGAGGGCGGAGATCCCCCCCCCACAAACGTTGAGTTTACCGAAATGTATCTGATAGAAATTTTGAGATAGCCATTTGTTCAAACAAATAGCCTTTTTTTTCAAGTTCAATCATTTTATTATTAACATATACATGTATATAATTGACATAGGCCCATGGGGAGACAAGCTCGAAAAACTAGGCCTAGACAAAGATACAAATTACGCTACAATACAAAGATAATTACGACGGCAAAGATACAATAATACAACAATAAAATGAAAATAGCAGCTAGCCCAGGATCCAAATATAAATATAAAAAAAAATCAATATTATTAAATATAAATTAATACTAAAAGATAGCCGAAAGGCCCACATTCACCCAGAGCAGCAAACCAAACAAAAAACTTAGTCATATTAAAAAGACGCCTAATTAAAAGTGATCCTGAACTAAATGAAATTTAAGATTCCTTTTTATTAAATGGATAGAAGAAAATTTATCAATAAAATCCTTGAATAAAAGCCTAAAGATCACATAAGAAGACCTATGGGGTTGACATAAAATCCCTCAGATTCTGGTGACAAGGGTTGTTAGTTATGCCTTTTATGAAGAGGCTCATTTGATTGGATGTGTATAGTTTTAGTTCCCTTTTATAAGTCAAAAGTGATGGTGGGGGCAACTAAAACCCCCTGACATCTTCTTTCCCCCAAACGCATCCGATCGAAATTGTGATATAGCCATTTTGTTAGCAATAGTCCGAAGAGCATATAACAATGTCTTCAGAGTGGATCAACCCCCCAGAGCCCACAAGGTTTTTATGGAACGGGTAGTCGTATAAACTTTGGATCGGAATGTGCTTATATGCTTGGAAGTAGGAAGTTCTAGTGCCCTTTTTAAGAGTCAATAATTGAATGGTGGGCAACCATCCCCTTCCTCCCAGGCCTGTCATTCCCCAAAACCCATCTGATTAAAATTTTAAGAGAGCCATTATTTTCATTATTGTTGAAAGATCTAGTAATAATGTCTTTGGTATGTCAACCTCCCCACAGCCCTCAGTTCCATTCGTTCATTGTTTACACATAGTAGATGTTATTGAGAAAGGTAACTACTTTGAACTTTACTTTCCAAAAAGACAATGGGTACTCAGATGAGCCTTTAAGAGAATATTGAGTAGAGTGTTGAACTAAACCAAAACACTTTATGTGTATACGGATTGTCAAAAGAGCGTTACTCAGGAATGACTGAGTATATTAAATTCGAACCTTGAGGAAATGATAAGGGAAGTCTGAAAAAAGCAATATTTGCATGTTACCACTACTATTGCTACCAGTACTACTATCATGCTACTCCATTTACAATATTGGGGGGATATTGGAACTAAATCAAAAACGCTATATGTTAATATGTACAATTTTAATAGATTGTATCTCAAGAAATGAGTTGGGCATTAAGTGGGAACTCTCATAAGTTGCTTAAAGCGGAAGATTATCTGACCAAAAGACAATATGTGCACTTTACTACTAATACTGCTATCACTGCTACATTTACTACAAATACTACTTCTATTGCAGCTACTTGTATGGCTAAGAGCATTGAGATGAAAATTTCAAGAAGTACATGTAGACACAAATTATCAAACGGGCATATCAGCAATGCCATAGCAATGGTTGATTGTATTAGCTTGAAACTTCCAGGACTTGATGAAGGGTATGTTCAACTAACCAAAGGCAATACGTTAATACAACTACTGCTACTAGGACTACTGATATTACCATTAATACTGCTACAACTGGTAATGCCAATCCTACTACTAATATTGCCAATCCTACTCCTGTGACTACTATTACAACTATGCTGAATGGTGTGAAGGTGAAATTTTCAGGAAATTTGGAGGGGAGAAGGTGAACAGAATCACAACATGGCATCTTTATACAGGTTGTCAAAAGGGCGTAACAGCAGTATCTTATGAACAGTTTGGTGTGCTTTGTTGAAACTAACAGGACTTGTTGTGGCTGATGTTGAACTAACCAAAAGCAAATATCTACATCCTAATGCAACTGTTTCTACCCATACTAATACCACTGCTACTATTATTACTAATCCTGAGCTTTCAGCACTTAATATCATTATATATCAAATATTCAGTTAAATTTTATATTATTTCTTTCCAAGACTGTTCAAGACATACAGTTTTTAGCCAATGATGCAGAAAGCTTTGTACTTTTACAGTTAGTGATGGGGGTAGTAGCAAAACTCTTGTTTTGTAGCAATTTGTGTTGTTTTAAGCTTGATTTGTAGGTTTAATTTAAGTTTCGCTCGTTTGAAGATTTATCTATTCATCTATATTATTACCAGTTGCATGTTTGTTTGCTATGATTGATTATTTAATTTCTTATCGTTTTTTATTTCATTTATTCTTCAATAGTAATTTCTGGTTGTTTTGAGTTTCAATTATTAAAGATTTTCATTTCTGCTGATCTTAAATCAGTATTGACAAAGTTTCTAGTTTTTCGAAATTATTCTATTTCTAAGTCAAATTTTTTTAAACGTCAAAGTTTCATCGAAGTATCAAAACTAGCATCAAAGCAACAACGTATCAAAGTAAACAAAGTATCATAGTTTACATGTTGAAAAAACCTTACACAATAACAATAGGTAACTAGCAGAACTCAAAGCCCGTGTCCCAGGGGCTGGGGAGTTTTCAACCTCAAAGGCATAGTTATTTTGATTTTACAATTTTATTTGCAACAAAATAGCTATCGCAAAATTTTGTTCGGGTCCATTTGAGGGGAAAAGGTGTAAGGCTGCCTTTTGATCATTTTTGACTCATAATAGGGAACCATAACTTTTAATCTCCAACAAAATGAACCACCTCGAAAGTTTATACGACAACCCCTTCCCTAATAACCTCATATGCCCTGGGTCAGATAACTTGTAACACTTTCCCAGGGATCTGGGGGTTGTGTCGACCCTACAGTCTTTGCTACCCGATCTTTGGACTTTTTTTAACAAAATGGTTAGCTTAAAATTTTGATCAGATGCTTTTGGCCCCATAGATGCTTACGGAGCAGTGTTGCCTCCCGTAGCACGAAAGTGCTATTTCAGCCCTATTATAGTCGATTTTTTTTTTTAATGTAGCACTAAAAATAGCTCTTTTTAACGCAAATTTTGACAAATGTAGCGCTTAAAAAACTGACCCAGGTGGCAGCCCTGATATGGAAATTTAGGTCCCAAATACGCATATCAGTCTTGATTTAGTATCCAGAGTGAAAACACCTTTTTTGGATCTATTGAAATTTAGAGCTTGCTTTGAACTTGCATTAATTCAGTGCTTTGAACTTGAATTAATTCAGTGACCGCAGCTAATTCCGTGACTGTTATTTCACAACATTTTGCTATGGCTTAAAGTGACCTAGATTCAGGATATTCATTTACAAGTTGGATAATTTTTACATTCAATGCCCAATTGTGAATCGTGGCTGGCGTTTAACCCCCCCCCGCCCGAGGCTGATTAGTCTATAATTAATTTTGACTTACAAAAAAGGGACTAGAACTCTCAATTTCTGATCTAGTGAGCATCCTCTGACGTTTCTGAGACCATGAGGTGGAGGTGCGAATAAGGAAGGGGTCCTTACGGAATAAAATCTGCTCATTTTTGGGTTTAATTTTATTCTTTAATTCCATAATGACAGCGTTGGCCAGAAATATTCTCAGAAGGAAGAAGACATCAATTTCACATTTTTGATGCGCTTTTAAAAGTTTCTTTTGTAACCCCTCCCCAACAAAAATCCTGGTTACGGCACTGGGGATTATGCATCAATTTCTACCTCCACCCTCCTATCGTCTTTCCTTTAGAACTAATTCTGCATTTATCTGATGGCTCCATGAGAGGTGGGATCTTTTGGCATTAAAAAGGACGATTTGAAGTATCTTCATCCCTTCCAAACTATCAGAGACCCCATTGTAGAAATTTAAGTGCCTTTTTAAGTTTTGTAATTTGTCCATTGCTTACATGCTATTGGGAAACATCCAAACAATTTTTGCGGGAGTTCTCTGCATGGGGCTGGGGGGGGGGGGGGTTGTCTAGGATAATTTTCAGTTAGGAATACATTTTTGAGAATAATTTCCTTTCGAAAGGGATGTATTTTCCAGAAGGTATTTTTTGGGGAGGTAAATGCCTAGAACCATTGCAAATATTGTTGGTTGTGTTTGTCATACGGCCTTATCTAATTTTGGAATGATTTTTGAACTATGATTATCGGATACGTGTGGATTTTTGCAATACATAAGTTAGTTTACGAGTCACCTGTATTGAACTTTTTTCAAGGACAAATTTATAGCAAGATTGATCGAAAGTTAGCGGTGAAAAGGTTGCTACAAAGTTTTTACATCTCCTATTTATCTTGGGTAATTTCTCTGCGCTTTAACTTTTGATTTTCGTATTCACTTAGTTAAAAAATAAGCTTTTTATTGACTCTTTAACTTTTATAAGGTCTGATTATATGATGGGACAGCTAGTTTTCATTGTTGAAAGAAACATGGGCGCCCATAAGCTCAATTTTTTTTTTTTTTTTTGGGGGGGGGGACTTACCTGGTCTAATCGGTATTTCCAATGCTTGATAATAGGGTTTACGAAGGCAAAAGATAGCTGGCCTCCAACCCCCCCCCCCCCCCCATTGCACCTCCTGAGTGAAGGGTCATGAAACTGAGATTGGCACCGCCAGTAGATACTGTGATGCCCAATACCGGACTCTTTACCTTTAATTTTCGTTGTGATGCAACCGAAGGAAAAACGATGATAAAGTGAGCATAAATTTTATTTTTGTGAGTATCTTAACGAAGAAGAAATGCCTTAGGGAAATGCAAAATAGCTATTGGGTAGTCAAATAAGTAGAATGTAGATTGCAAGACCAGGAAATCAAGAGAGGGAGATATGATATGCACATCAGACTCCCTTGAGGTGCCTTTCACCGGATATGAAACAGGTAATTTTTTTAACTTAAATTTTAGAGTTTTATTAAATTAAAATTTTAATTTCCTGATTTTTTTTTTCAGATTAATTCAATCTTCAGGCAGTTTAAGGCCTCACTGTCGGTGATTTGTATTAAAAGAACGTTTGAGAAAAGTCAATTTTCGTTCTTATTATCTGCGGTCCTATCAATGTAATGAAGCTGAAAAAGAATTTTCATATATGCTGCGAATATCGGAAGGATAAATGAGCCCAACTAAAACCGTTCTCTCCCCAGACAAAACACATGGTTACAAGGATTTTCTGCAATCTCCCAACATCCTTACAAATTTATTGTAATCTCCAAGGCCGTATCCAGGGGGATTAGGGGAATTGAATCCCTCCCCCGAAATATTTGTCTGGCTCGTAAAAACATAATAAAAACGGACATAAACAGTTTTTTATGCGTTTTCGAAGTTTTTTTTGTGTACCCCCCCCCCCAAAAAAATCCTTGTGTAAAACAACCCCCAATAAAAAAAAATCCTGGATACGGCCACAGCAATCTCCCAACATCCTTATAAATTGACTGCAATATCCCAACATCCTTACAAATTCACTGCAGTCCCCCAATCTATAAATTCCTGCAATCTCACATTATCCTTATAAACGGACTGCAGTCTCCCAACATCCTTATAAATATTCAGCTATAACTTAATTCGCAAGCTACTACATATAGATAGTAACATGCAAATACTTATATAGTTACTAACATTGTTTGCAAGCTTTGCAAGTTAGCCTACTACAAAACGATCTACAGTTTTGACAATGCAAACCGATCTTTAATCGTATTAAATAAAAAAAAACAAGTTTTTTAAACTGAAAGTAAGGAGCGACATTAAAACTTAAAACGAACAGAAATTATTCCGTATATGAAGGGGGCTGTCCCCTGCTCAACGCCTCGCTCTTTACGCTAAAGTTTTTTTTATTGTTTAGAAAAATAGAGTTGTGAGAAAGTCAAACTTTAGCGTAAAGAGCGAGGCGTTGAGCAGGGGACAGCCCCCTTCATATACGGAATAATTTCTGTTCGTTTTAAGTTTTAATGTCGCTCCTTACTTTCAGTTTAAAAAACTTGTTTTGATTTTGGCTCACCGTACATGAATAATTAAAACAAATTTTGCATATTATATTTGGTTAAATGGCTTTCTCGAAACTTGTTTAATTTTATTTACGAACGTTTTTATTAGTAATAAATATACGTAACTTAGAATTAACTTACGTAACGAGCTTCTATATTCATAAAATTTTAACACGTATATTAGGGGGTTCGCCCCCTAGTCAATACCCTGCTCTTTAAACTATAGTTCAAATTTTTTTTCCAGTTCTTTAAAAATGACTTCTTAATCACAATCAGTTGATCAGTTGAAAAACTTGTTTTTTTTTATTTAATTCCTGATCTTTTTCTTTAATAATGCTGGGAAATCCGGCACCCCCGTCATAGCAATGTCCCTTCCCCCATGAAAACTTCCTTCATGGAAAGATCCTTCCATATAGCCCCCGACCCTCTCCTTCCCCCACCTACCAGAAAAAATCTCCTCTGAAAAAGTCTGTATACTTCCCAATAACCAATACTATATGTTAACATTGAGTAAAGTTCATAACTTTCAGCCCTCCCCCTGGGGACTTTGGGGGATCAAGTCATTTTAAAAGACATTTTTATCATATTTTCGACCATGCTGAACAAAATGGCTATCTCAAAATTTTGATCAGGTGGCTTTGGAAAAAAAATGAGCGTAGGAGGGGGCCTGGTTGCCCTCCATTTTTTTTGGTCAATTAAAAAAAGCACTAGAAATTTTAATTTCCGGTCCAATGAGCCCTACCAATATACTCTAGGACAATTAGGTCGGTACGATCACCCCTGGAAAAAAAACAAAAAACAAATAAACATGCATCAGTGATCTTTCATCTGGCAAAAAAATGTAAAATTCCACGTTTTTATAGATGGGAGCTTAAAACCTATACAGTAGGGTTTTCTGATACGCTGAATATAATGGTGTGGTTTTCATTAAGGTTCTATAACTTTTAGGGGGTCTTCTCCCTTTTTTTCGAAAATCAGCCAAATTTTCTCAGGCACGTAACTTTTGATGGGTAAGATTAAACTTAATGAAACTTATATATTTGAAATCAGAATTAAAATCTGATTCTTTTGATGTATCTATTGGTATCAAAATCCCGTTTTTTAGAGTTTCGGTTACCATTGAGCGGGGTCGCTCCTTACTTACAGTTCGTTACCACGAACTGTTTGAAAAGGTGATTTGAAATTGTTTCCCCGGATGTAAATGGTCACTAAAACTGTTCGCACAATGTCTATGCATGGACAGGAGCATGGGCACATAGCGCCCATGCTCCTGACAAGGGGCTACTCCATACTGAGTTTAGATGCAGTACGTTTTCGTTGCTCCAGACAAGGCCGTATCCAGAAGGATGGTAGAGGGTTTGAACTCCCTCCCCCGAAATATTTGTTCGACTTGTTCGTCGTCCAACTAAAATTTCTTTAGCATATTCAAACTTAATGAATTTCTTTGCATATATATTCAGCTACCTGTTTTAGTGTTGTAAGCTAGA
Source organism: Artemia sp. Qi Xiang Cuo (assembly GCF_049724085.1). NCBI lineage: Eukaryota > Metazoa > Arthropoda > Branchiopoda > Anostraca > Artemiidae > Artemia > Artemia sp. Qi Xiang Cuo. Next base: position 9,519,775 of record NC_142801.1, read on the forward strand.
CTGTGTCTAAGAGGGGGTAGGATTTACCAAATTTGACCCCATCCCGTGAAATTTGTGTCCAACTCGTAAAAAAGTAAAAAGAGAGTAAAAATAAATTTTTGGATGTATTTTATAATTTTTTTTTGTGAAACCCCCCTTGCCCCGAACAAAAAATCTTGAATACTCTAGGCGTAAATATGATTTTCGTATATGCAGAGCTTTGTAATTATTATTACATTTTATTGTAGTCAAGTCTTCCTAAAATTTTTATTTTGAGCAAAACACCTATCAAAAGCTGAAACACAAATATAACGACAATGCCTCGCCAAAAGTCATTAATAGTTCATTTGTACTAGTCTGAACTCGCTCAATGGGTTGCACGTAGTCTTTGTAGGCTAAATACTGCTATACGAGAGACGGGCTGAACACCGCTGATTTTGAACTCAATTCTGGCTCCAGTTTAAAACTAAATATGCATTATATCACATGTGTGATTATATCACGATTGTGATTATATCATGATTGTGATTATATCACGTAAGTTCTAGTGCAAACCAAAATGGTGCCCTTTGACAGCTCAGAAAGGTTAAGTAAATACAGTAAATCGCTGGTAATTTAATTTACAAAATCCTGTAGGAGAATTTTTTTACATGAATATTTATTTTTCCTAGGAGTCGCCCATTTTTGACATTTTCTCAAAACTATCCCTTTCCCCTACAAATTTTTTCTTTGAATTTTTGAACTTACGTCCATGTTTGTCGTATAAAAAACATTTTTAATATTATCAGATTATGATTATTTCAATTATAATTATGAGTTTTCATAATTATGGAATCATGAGATTCCATAATATATAAGTATTTTGGTCGAGACCTCCGCTTGACCGTCTTCAGTGCAGAATAATAAAAAAACTACAGATAAAAGTCCACAGGACAATATAAGAAACCAAACCTTAAAACAAACACTGAAACTGAGATAGAAGAAACTCCAAGTAACTATGGAAGGGTAACTAAATAAAAAACTCGATTCTAAGTGATATTCCAATCTTTCATTTTATCTAGGGCCTCTTTAAAGGTATTCAGGGTTAATCAGAAATAGAATTCATTTTAAATGATACAGTGAAATAAAATAGGGCATTTTACAGCTAAGAAAGGTTTAGTAAACACAATAAATAGCAGGTAATTTAATTTACAAAACCTTATCGGATATTGTTTTCCACACAGACGTTTATTTTTCATAAGAGTCGTCTATTTTTGCAATTTTCTCAAAACTGTACCCACCCCCTCTGAAAAAATCTTGATTTTTTTAATATAAGTCCCTGTTCATCGTATATAGAAAAACACATATTTTTTAAATTATCAATAAACACATTTTATTTGAAATCATTTTTTTTGAAATTATCAGAGCATGACGTTTTAATAGTTACAATACAAACGATTTGTTGTGCTATATTAACGAACAAATAAAAGTTCAATAATAAAAAAGAACTTAACCCCATTTGAATATTCATTATATATATTATTATATCATTATTATTATTATTATTATATCATATATTATTATATATTATAACATTATATATCATTATATATATATATATATATATATATATATATATATATATATATATATATATATATATATATATATATATATATATATATATATATATATATATTTCATAATAACATTTCTATGGTTTTGCAACAACAGTGCATTTATATTTCATTACAGAGACTATTATTGCCTATATATGGAACAATTTCCAACGAAAATGTATACAGTTGTAGGTTCTCTTCACTATTTCTTTCTTCAAAATGTTTTTCACATTTGTAAGAACTTCAATTTCTTTTTTTCAGTTTACCAGTCACGTAGAAAGCACATTCCCAGCTACAATTTATATATGTATATATTTTAAGACAACATCATTTTATTCAACAAGTTGTATTTTAGAAGTTTATATATATATATATATATAAATATATATTTATATATATATATATATATATATATATATATATATATATATATATATATATATATATATATATATATATATATATATATATATATATATATATAACTGAAGTTTCGGTCACATGCAGGGGCGTCAATTCACAAAAATACAGGGAGAAAAAATATAATTTTTAAAAATTTAGGGGGAAAATACACCCTAAATTGAAGGACTTGGCTATATTTGCCCCTACCAAAGAGATGGGACAAGATATCAAGTACAACTTTCTTCCTTAGGACAGCAGGATCTACGCCTTTCTAAATATACAATTTGTTGAATAAAAGAGGTTTTGTCTTAAGATATTCTTCTTTGACTTAAATATTATTTATGGTTTCTAAAAATTTTTAAGTAGGTTTTTTGGTTTTCTAAAATTTATGGTTTTCTAAAATATTTTAAGCAGGATAAAGCCTGAGATAGCCTAATAAATGGTTTTTGTATACCCATCAACCTACAAATGTACATTAACCCATAAATCTACGAATAGCAACGTTGAAGATTCAGACAAAAATTAAATAGCAAAGATTGAGTAGCTGGCCTCCAAGGCCATATCCGTGGGGGTGGGGGGTTGCCCCGTTTGAACCCCCCCCCCCCAAAAAAAAAAAATTTGATCAAGTCGAAAGTAAGTCGAAAATTAGTAAAACCTAGGTAAAAATCAGTAAAATTAGTCGAAAACTGAGTCAAAAATTAGTAACCCCCCCCCCCGAAAAAATTCCTGGATCCGCCCTTGCTGGCCTCTCTAAAAGAAAAAATGTTTATAAAACAATTATAACCTCACAGCATGCAGAAAAATATTAGTGAATAGACATTCTCTGTGTTTTGAGTTTCATTCCCCTTTTTGGCAATTTTTAATAAGTTACACAATGAATTGCCCATAAACTGACTCTTTTCTTCAAATTAAATTGACGACAAAAAGCAAGGCAATGGTAAAAACCGGTGAGAAGAAAAGAATGGGCCTAGGGAAAATTCTTTGTAAAAATGTGTTTATTTGAAAAAGCAAAAAAGGAGGGAAAGTGAAATATCCGTTGACTAAAATAAAAATTGGATTAGTCTATATATTTAAAAACAGGGCTATACAGAACCATACAGATCAGTTTTCTCCCCTCGTAATCTGCAAGTACATTACACAAATTATGCGTCACTCTTGTTTCAATTCCTACGTTGAATCGACGCTGGCAAAATCAAGAATAGGAATAACGCACGGGGAATTTATAATTTGGGATATATATCTGCACATTGGGGTGGGTGCGAAGGTGCCTTCAATATCTCCCAGCTACAATTTTCCTGCATATAATGAATCACGAATTTTTTCTAGGCATGTTTTCTTCTCAATACCCTTAGTTCTAGGCTACTAAATGATTTCTGAAACCACTTTGGCTAAGAAAAAATTAGGGTAAAATTCTTACTTCAGCTTCTTTTAGCTATCTTGGAAAGGGCTAAAATATAATAAGGGGTGAGGGGTAGAGCATACCTTATATTAAATACGTGACCTAACCTAACCTAGGTACCTTTCCCCCCCAAACCCCAAAAAACAACAGTTTAAATATCGTAAACGCATTGAAAACTAGTCTTTGCATTCCGATTCTTAATAGCGGTCTCGAAATAACCAGTCTGGCCCGATAAAAGAGTACGTTTAATACGCAAGTACCGGTTAGGTTAGGAAAATAAAACTTTCAGGGATGGGTCTACAGGCTAAAGTTTGTCCCGGGAAGGTATTTTGAAATACCTACCTCCACTTCTTCTCCCTCTAGAGGGTCCTAACCTTTAAAGATCTGTGTTATAAAAGGGAAACCTTGCAAAACAGATCTTCTGCTTAAATGAAGTGCAACAAAATTATTTTCAGCTTCACAACTTTTAAGAGAACTAGGATAATGACTTCAGTGCAGAATAATAAAAAAATAAAGATAAAGGTTCACAGGACCATATAAGAAACCAAACCATAGAACAAACAATGAAACTGAAATAGAAGACACTTTCCAAGCAACGATGAGAGGGTAACTGAAAAAAAAATCAATTCTTAATAGCTTGATTAACTTGTTTTATCTAGGTCATCTAAATGCATTTCCTAGGTCATCAAGAATCGGAACTAAAGTTCATTATAAATTAATTAATTATTAAATGGTTTTATACGTGTCATCAAAATCACATTTAGTAACCTAATAGGATCTCTGATAATACCTTATATATAAGGGATATATCAAAGCATCTTTGAAGATGCCTTGCATTAAACTAAAGCCTGAGATACCATTTATATTTGTGTTTTTAGTTACCCTTTCACAAGGCCGTACCCAGAGGGGGTTTGAACCCCCCCCCCCCAAAAAAAAATGTTTGTCTGACTCGTAAAAACGTAACAAAAATGGATATTAACAAATTTTGTTTGCTTTTTATGAGTTTTTTTTTGTATACCCCCCCCCCCCCCGAAAATTTTTTTGAGTAAAAACCCTTCCAAAAAAAATCCTAGGTACGGCCTTGCCCTTTCATCGTTACTTAAAAAGGGTCTTCTTATTTCAGTTTCATTGTTTGTTTTAATGTTTTTTTATTATTCTTTCGACGTTTATCTGTGTGTTCTATTAGTTCTACATTGAAGACAATGAAGCATAGGTCTCGATCGAAATACTTGCATAGTTCTCTTGGATTTTTCACTGGCAGTTTTATACTTGTTTTCTCTTCTTTACGTTTTATTTAGGCTACTACCCGAATTCTAGACTTGTACATATTTAAAAATTCCTTCTGGAGGGGGGCAACCACTTAAATAATTCCCAAGTCGATTTACATAAAGAGAAACTCACAAGATAATTCCTACTGCTCTATTCCTATCTCTTTCTTTGGAAGACACAAAAACTGAACTGACAGATGCTTCCAACGATGCACCTCCTCTTTTCATCTGCAAATAAGATTCACCAAGCTCCGCCCACTATCAAATAAAATTGGCCAATGGAGAGCAGGTAAATCAAATGATGGGCCAGTAGGAGGTGTCATCCTGTTTCTAAGAAAGAGGGATTTGCTCCACAGGAAGCTTCAATTAATTGAAAAAAGCGAGTATGTATTGTCTAAAGGCAGGAAGGTTTTAAGAGATATTTTGGAAGGGTGAATCCGAGGAGGGTTAGAGGAATTTGGTAAAATTTCTTAGCTATGCTTTGTTTATAGTAGGCGCACACGTGGTTTGCAAAGATATAAAAATAATTACAGTATTGAAAGCACTTGTAATTACCGATTTTTTTATATTTCTTGAATCAGAAATCCCCTGGTGCCTGAAAACAAAATAATGGCTATTAAACAAATGAATTAAGCGCTACCTGTTAAGCTCCCGGATTTGGATTGATTTATAAGTTTTGTACTGGGACATGCACAAGAAAGGGAGGTGACCTTGTGCACCTCCTCCCGAAAAATCCAACATTTTTCAAAATTCTAAAAAATTCTTATCTAAGTCATCAAATATATTTTCTTACTAGCCCCTCCCCCTTCGGAAACACATAAAAAAGCTTTTGTGTATGTACCTGAACTCATGTCTCCTTTGCGTCATCAGGTTTTACTCGATTTTACCCTACCACACCCCAGTTCCTACCTCAGTTCCTATAAACCAGTTTCTATAATCAGTACCTCAGTTCCTATAAACCTACTTAATTCAAGCCTCCATGGAAATAGATCAGTTTTCTTTGGCTTACCTTTGCCTTTGGCTTACCTTTATGGTATTATATGGCTCATTTTTATTTTTCCCTTGGTCATTTTCACTTGAATTGGGATAGTTAGCTCCTTGTCCCCCTCCCCCTGATCTTGATGAAATTGCGCCCCCGCTTCTAAGGATTTGCTGGAAAAACTAAATTAACATGTTAAAATTTTGAAATATTTTATAATGACTTTAATATATGCAGTAAGAGAGATTGGGGGGTCAACTGGTCCGGGTCTCGCAGCTGGGTAATTGCCCACTCTGATAAAATTTGTCGCTTTGATTCGTCTTTTTGTTTATATTTGAGTCAGGAGGGGGGGGTGCTTTAATTAATTTATCCCTGGGCAGCACTGACCTTTAGGAACTACTCTAGATATAGAGAGATTAATCTATAAGTGGCGCTGATGTCCACTAGGTTCGATTGACATGGCAATTATCTTTTTTTTTCTTTTTTTTGTAAGATGCATAGGGTGGTTCATACTTAGTTTAAGTAAGCTATTAAGCTGTTAGACTGTCCAATACATCACTCACAATTTGCCAAAGGCAAGGCCGTATCCAGGGGGAGGGGGGTAACCCGGTTTGACCCCCCCCTCGAAATTTTTGACCGAGTCGAAAATAAGTCGAAAATTAGTAAAACCTAGGTAAAAATCAGTAAAATTAGTCGAAAACTGAGTCAAAAATTAGTAACCCCCCCCCCCCGAAAAAGTCAAAAATTAGTAAAACCCCCCACCCCCCGAAAAAAATCCTGGATCCGCCCTTGGCCAAAGGTACGTAACAAAAATCTATATAAACAACTTTTGGGTATTTCTTTATTTATTTCTTTTTTTAAATATCGCATGTACGTACACAGGTGTTTACCTGGAAGGGGAAGCAAATATTTGAAAAAAATGGTTGAAATATTCCATGTAAGCAAAGAAGATCTAAAAAAAATCTTGATATTTTGGGGTGTTTCACGGTGCCAAAGATCTTCCGCTCCCTCCCCCTTTGAAGAGGCTGCCTGAAAAGACCCTCAATTTCCGTTAAATATATTTGAACTAGCGGATTTCAAATAAAATAAACTAAAAGCTAATACAACTATTCCGACATAAAGAAAATATGGAAGTTTGCATTTTTGTTTTCCTCAGAAGAAAGATCATGGATGTATGTTTATCCTTTTTTTCGAAGCGATGATCATGCCGAAAAGTTTTAAAAGTTTTAGTGCCCTATTTAAGTGATCAAAAAGATTTGAGAGAAAATAGCCCCTACTACGCCCCCTTTTCCCCCAAATAGATCCGTACAAATATTTTCAGATAGTCATTTGGTTCAGAATAGTTGAAAGGCCCAAGAACTATTCCTTTGGGGACGACATGACCCCCAGGGTCTCTTGAGGAAGGGTCGTAATATACGCAATTCGCCCATTGTTCCCATACAGTAACGTACTTGTTATTGGGAAATATACGGATTTTTTAAGGGAAAATTTTATTAGGGAGGATTTTCCACGGGGAGAATTTTCTGTGAGGAGGCAAGTTGCCAAGGGAAGTCTTCCTGGGCAAATTTTACATGGGGGAGAGGGAAGGGATTCTAGGAGTTTTTTTCACATTTCTTTAAGAAAGACTGCTAAAGCAGAAGGGTCGTTGAATCTGAACAAGAAGTATTTTTTATAGATCTTTAAGACTTTAGTGTAAAGACTTTGTCGCAATGCTTTAAGAACGACTGGTAAAACTCAATGGCCATTGAATTTGGATTAGCGCAAGAATCTATTTTAAAGCACTAGAAAAATTAGCATAACCAACGAGGGATTGAACAGGGGGCAGCTTCCTCATATACCCTATGGAAGAATTTCCGTTCGTTTCAAGTTTTAATCTTGATCCTTACTTTCAGTTTAAAATACATGTTCTTTTATTTACCCAACTTAAACTTCAGGGATTTGAAATATTTGTCTTGATATTTTCTAAAGCAATTCATATCTCTAGTCAAAAATAAAATTGATTATCAATATCAATATGCCCTCCAACCTGAGCAGGCTAAAGTATTGGATAGAAATATTGGAAAAGCTTAAATATCCCTTTTCGCTCATGTAGAAATGAGATAGAAATGTAATGAGCAACATCGAGATCGAATAAAGCGATTAAAATCACATCTGGAGCAACATTTTCAAGCCACACACATAGTGATGGTGATGTTTTATTTTACTGAATATGCGGAATAAACGTCCCGTGAAAAACTCAAGAAATCTCTTTTCGGTAAATGGAAATACAAGAAACACCATGACTGGTGTTGGACATGACTCTTTATTCCTTAATTTTAGTTCATCTTTTTCTATGGCGTTCTTCAGTCTCAGCCACGTGGTGTACAACTCGGAGCACCCCTTCTTTCACCAGGACACGAATTTGCACAACACGACTGCACCCACTCTGTGTCATGTAGAAGACAACCATCTCTAAATTACTTTGCGAACCCCCACATTATTTTAATTTCTTATTTCATTATTTTATTCATTATTTATTTTATTCATTATTTTATAAATAATTCCATTATTTTAATTTACTTCAATTTCCTGTGACTATAGTGCATTGTATATTTCAGAATGCTCGTAAGTATAGAAAGGTTGGTTATTGCCGTCTTAAGTTTCAATTCGTTATTTTGCTGCGTGTATAGGGATTGCGTGTATGGGGGCGCATGGGTATTGCTTAAATAGCGTTCTTTTATATTTTTGATTTTATATTACTGTGGTTTTTCGAAAGGGTTTAAAAAGCTGGTAGAAAACTTGGGCCTTGGAATATTAAACTTTGGAAAGTTTTGGGTTTCTTTTGCGGCTCGCTATTGTCGGGAAAAGATTAAGTTTTAATGCCCAGACAAACAAAAAAAAACATATAGAGTTAATAGATAATAAAAATAAAAAGACTTCGCAAGGTGCGTGTTACTTCGTACTTGTAAGCTATAGAATCCAATGGGTTACTAATGATCATAGGCAGCGCAAAAAGAATGATGTTGGCACAAGGCATTATTATTTTTTTTTTCTTGGTTTTAGACCAGGGCACTTCGTATCGAAGGAGTTGTCGTAGAAACCTCGAAAAGGGCTAATTTGATTGGAAATTGGAGTGGCTTGTTCCTATTTTAATAATCTAAGTTGATTGGAGGGTAACTAGCCCCCTACCCCCACATACATCATCCAAACACATCCAATCCAAATTTTGAGATAACCATTTTGTTCAGCGTAGTTGATTTCCAGATAGAAAATATGTTTTGAGGAGGGCTATCCCCCACAACCCTCAGGGCAAGGGTTTAAATTATACCATGGGGGTATATAAAAACGATGTTGGCACAATGTATTATTTATTAATATTTTGCTTTAGACCAGGGCATTTCGTATCGAAGGAGCTGTCGTAGAAACTTCGAAAAGAGCTCATTCAATTGGAAATTAAAGTGACTTTTGGCCTTTTTGATATTCAAAAGGTATCGTAAATAGACTAACAACACGTCCACACCAACCCTGTCTCGAAACACATCCAATCAAAATTTTTATATAGCCGTTTTGTACAGCGTAGTTGATTTCCAGATAGAAATTATGTTTTGAGGAGGACACTCCCCCACAGCCTTCAGGGCAAGGGTTTTAAGTTATGCCCTGGGGGCATATAAAGTTTTATTAGAAGGTGTTGTCGTAGAAACTTCAAAAAAGGCTCATTCGATTGAAAATTCAAAGGGCTAATGCCCTTTTTGATAGTCGAAAGTGATAGGAGAACAACTAACCCCCCTGTCACGCCCACCTTTTCCCCAAAGACATCCAATCAAAATTTTGAGATAGCCATTTTATTCAACGTAGTTTTAAATTCTGGAAATTATGTCTTTGAGGATGACATCCCCCCCACTCCACAACCCTCAGAGCAAGGTTTGTAAGTTATGCCCTGGGGGCATATAAGGTTTTATTAAAATCTTTGTCGTAGAAACTTGAAAAAGGGCTCATTCGATTGGTAATTCAAAGGGCTATTGCTCTTTTAATAGTCGAAAGTAATTTGAGGGCAACTAAACCCTATGCCTTCCCAAGGCCAGAACAAAATATGCACTTTACTGAAAAAAATGCAAATGAATGTGCATTTTCAGTTTAATATACATATACTGATATTTAGTAATCAAAATGTTAATATTATTTGATTATTAAAGTTATAAAGTAAAAACACTTATATTTTTTCAGTAAAGTACAAATTTTGTTCTGGCCTTGGGAAGTTTTGAGCCAAACTTATGTTAATTTCTGCACGTTTTGAGTTTGACTCGGTTATTTATTGTAATTTCTGTTCGTGCTGATTTGTGGTAGTTTCACGCTTGGTAGATTATTTGATTTTATTTTTGCTCATTTTTTGTTTAATGGAGTTCTTTACTTTTCTTTGAAAAACTCATTTCGTGGAAAAAGTTAAATTAGTTAAAGAAAAACTCATTTCGTGGAAAAGAAAAAGTTTAAATTAATTTTTATAAAAAGGAGCCCAGGTCATTAAACAGTTCGTGGTAACGAACCGTTAATAAGGAGCGACCCGTGTCGCTCCTTATTCAATGGTATCCGAATACCGAATTATATCCGAATGGTATCCGAAGTATAATCAACGGTAACCGAAACTCTAGAAAACAGAATTTTGATGCCAATAGATACATCAAAAGAATCAGATTTAAATGCTGATTTCAAATATATAAGATTCATCAAGTTTAATCTTACCCATCAAAAAATACGCGCCGGAGAAAATTTGGTTGATTTTCGAAAAAAGGGGGAAAGACCCCCTAAAAAATACAGAAACTTGATGAAAATCCCACCATCATATTCAGCGTATCAGAGAACCCTACTGTAGAGGTTTCAAGTTCCTACAAAAATGTGGAATTTTGCATTTTTTGCCAGAAGAAAGATCACGGAAGTGTTTATTTGTTTTTGTTTTTTCCCCAGGGGTGATCGTATCGACCCAGTGGTCCTAGAATATCGTGGGAGGGCTCATTGGAACGGAAATTAAAAGTTATAGTGCCCCTTTTAAGTGATCAAAAAAATGGAGGGCAACTAGGCCCCCTCCCACGCTCATTTTTTTCCCAGAGTCACCCGATCAAAATTTTGAGATGGCCATTTTGTTCAGCATGGTCGAAAATATGATAACTATGTCTTTTAGGATGACGTAATCCCCCAAAAGCCCCGGGGGGAGGGCTGACAGTTATGAACTTTACCCAATGTTAACATAGAGTATTGGTTATTGGGAAGTATACAGACGTTTTCAGAGGGGATTTTTTCTGGTAGTGGGGGGGAGGGTGGGTGGGGGGTCATTTGAGAGGATATTTCCATAAAGGAAGTTTTCATGGAAGAAGGGACATTACTATGAAGGGGCGCCGGATTTCCCAGCATTATTTAAAAAAAACATCAGGAATTAAATATAAAAAACAAGTTTTTCAACTGAAAGTAAGCAGCAACATCGAAACTTAAAACGAACAGAAAATATTACGTACATGATTGGGTTCACCCCCTAGGCAATACCTTGCTCTTTAAGCCAAAGCATTTTTAGTACTTTCATAAGAGCTATTTATTCTAAATAACGGCCTTTGTGATTAAGAGGTCATTTTTAAAGAATTGGAACAAAATTCGAACTTTACCTTAAAGAGCGAGGTATTGACTAGGGGGCGAAAACCCTAATATACGTATCAAAAATATATGAATATAGAAGTTCGTTACGTAAGTTAATTCGTAAGTTACGTATATTTATTACTAATAAAAACGTTCGTAAATAAAATTAGACAACTTTCGAGAAAGCCATTTAACCAAATCAAAGTAAAATTAATATGCAAATTTTGTTTTAATTATTCATGTACGGTGAGCCAAAATCAAAATCCGCATTAATTCAAAAACGTTCAAAAATTAAATAAAAAAAAAAGTTTTTTTAAACTGAAAGTAAGGGACGACGTTAAAACGAACAGAAATTATTCCGTATATGAAAGGGGCCGTCCCCTCCTCAACGCCTCGCTCTTTACGCTAAAGTTTGACTTTCTCACAACTCTATTTTTTTAAATAATGAAAAACTTTATCGTAAAGAGCGAGGCATTGAGGAGGGGACAGCCCCTTTCATATACGGAATAATTTCTGTTCGTTTTAAGTTTTAACGTCGTTCCTTACTTTCAGTTAAAAAAAAACTTGTTTTTTTTATTTAATTCAGCCTTAAGATCTAAATGGCTTAGACTATCATGTCATTGGGAATGAAGCAACTGCATCTGATAATAATTAAATTTCCGAAGGGGATAGCTTTACGCCAATAACATTATTAATTCGGAAGATGTGTTCGATAAAATTAGGATGAAATAAGAATTAAAAGATGATAATACTTATCGAGAAAACTGACTAAGTGGACAGTGGCGCCAAATCCCAAAAATTTAGGAATGTTGAGATAGCCATTTTGTTCAACGTAGTTGAAAGATCCAGAGATTATGTCCTTGGGGATAACAACCGTCCCTCAGAGCCCTCAGGGCAAGGGTTGTAAGCGGTGCCCTGGGGGCATTTAAGGTTTACATAGAAGTGGTGATAGTATTAATTTCGGAGGGGGCTCATTGGATTCCTAACCATAATTTTAAGTGCCTCTTTTTAAAATTTAGAGAAATGGGAGGGTGGTTTCCCCCCCCCCCCCCACACACACACACACATACACAAACCCCCACACCTCGTTTTTTCTCGAAATGCATCTGATAGAAATTTTGAGATTGCCATTTTTTGTCGTAAAAACTTCAAAAAGAGCTCAATCGATTGAAAATTGAAAGGACCAGTACCCTTTTTAATTGTCAAATGTAATTGAAAGGCAACTAGCCCCCCTCCCACACTCACCATTTTCCCAAAATTATCCAATCAAAATTTTGAGATAGCCATTTCGTTCAACGTAATTGAAAGTTCCGAAAATTATGTATTTAAGAATGACAACCCCCACAGCCCGCAGGGAAAGGGTTATAAGTTATGCCCTGTGGGTACATAAGTAGTGTATGGGTTCTAGCTCCGCCATCAAGACCTTTCAGGCCATTTGAATGACTATGCAATACATACGGTACACCGTTATTTGGGCTCCACAGATTGCCTATACTCCTGAAGTCACGCCTGAGGGTTCTAAAGATAATGCCCCAAACTAGAGCAATGACCAACTTAAATGATAACATAACCATGAGGTCCTGACAACCAGACATAGCAACCAGATCCAATATGAGGATGGATTTTCAATGTTATTCATATTAGTAAGAGAACAGAATTCAGACAGAGAACATTTTGAATATACTACCATAGGCGTAGGCAGCATCTTTTGTAGGGGGTGGGGGGGCAGCCGCTTCTGTGATGGAGGGGGGAGGGATCTTACTAATACTTTCCGAGGTCCTTTGAATATACGTCTTTAGAAACTAGTCATTCTATATTTCACTAAAACTCGGCCTTTAACATTTTCCATGTTCTACTTTTCCTGCAACAGTATAACATAAGAGACCCACTATCCTGCTTCCAATTTCCAGAAAACATAAACATCACAAAAGCGATTTGGCACAAATCACATTATGGTTAGATAACAGCTTCTTCTAAGAATTCAACTCAAAAGTTTACAGTTGGGAAAATTAAATATTAAAATTGGTATAGGGGAGACCGGCCCACGTCTAGCCAAAGCGAACAGTTTCAATACAAAAACCTATGGGGCTCCTGGTGGATTATAAACGCTCTGACAGATTGCAGTGTATTTTTTTAAAAAGTCTAACCTTAATTAATACTTTCACCAAAAATTTTAGATTGGATCAGTTTTTATGGTGATTAACTCTGGAATTTTGTTCAATTTTGTCTGAAAGCCTACGCCTAATTACGAATACTAGAAAACTCTTGTTGTAAACTCACATTGTATTCTCCTATTATTTGCCTGTTTTTGGCAGCTTCCGAGACGTGCCATCTTCACCAGTTTGCTGTTAGTATTTTTTCATCCTGTGGGATAGTGACCTCCCATGTTCGGCCACAATACCCAGGGTAAATTCGGCATGCCTTACCAAGGTGCCCAAAAATGGGCTATGCTTGTAAAAGCTGTATAAACAGCATATTTAAAGGTTGAAGGCAAGCTTAATACCCAAAACTGTGTTATTTCTGACGTTGTTTAATCCTGTAAGAGCAGTAGGTGAACTGAAGTTCTTTTTTTCTGTTAGATTTCATTCAAGATTAAATAATTAAAAGTAAAACAGAAAGAAAAGAAAGAAAGGTGGCTGTGATCCAGAAGAGAATAAAATAGCAGTTTTTTCTGTCTTATTCTACAAGAAATCAGTTGGATTCTCTGGAAGTGCCATGGGTGTCCCTAGAGGAACGCTGCAAGACTACATAAAAAAAAGTTGAGAAGCTGAATATTCCTCTAAAAAGTCTGGACCTGAATTTCCTTACACCCTGTTACAACCCATGATCAATATTTACAGAGGAACAAGCAAAAAGACTAAAAACTTGCTTGAAAACGATAGCTTATATGCTTTCGACTGTATTCCCCTAGACGCGTGTAAATTTGCATGCACTTATGCCATTATTAAGAGCAAAAAAGTACCGGATAACGGAACTGCAAAGGTAGTGGAAACAGTGGAGGAATTACAGGTAAAGAATGGTACCGTGGTTTTATGGATTTACTTAAAAATCTATCAGTAAGAACGCCAATAAGTACAAGCCTATGACGGAAAACTGCTTTCAACTGTCACAGTGTAGGAGCTTTCTTTAACAACCTGGATTGAGGCCTATATAAACACATGTTAAGACCACAAGACATTGGTCTTGTTTTGACGAATCAGGTCTGAAAAAATCCACAAGCCTGGTAAAATCATTGCACAGCGTGGCCAGAAGTAAGTAGGGAAGGTCACGTCATGCAGAAAGAGGTTAGTTGACCACGATTTGTGCTGGTGTTAATGTTTTGGGAACATAGTCCCTCCTCTACTTATTTCCCCACAGAAACAGTGTCCGGATATTTTACTCAGGGGAGCTTTACCAGGAGCCATCATGATCAGCTCATAAAATACTTCTGGCTGGATGACTGCCTCTCATTCTTTGCTTTGCTTGCAGCATTTTATCAATCAACTCAAACCCAAAAAATCAACAGGAAAAAAATAAGAAAAACTCAGAAGTGCTCACTGACACCCCTATGAAAGAATGTATTACTGCTAGGATAAAAGCTGTATCTGCCAAAAAGCTCTAGTCCTGGAACGGAAGAAAGTCAGACAAGCGAAAAGACTAAAAAGCAAAAGGCGTGTCTCTCGCAACAAGAGTTACAGTTAGAGTGATGATTCAGACGTAGATGATCCTGTATACAATAACTCTTCAGACCCCAGCATAGACATTGAAGACAAGCCCCCTACCAGCAACTTCTAATTTGACACTGAGAAAGTCAAGGCTGGTGATTACATTCTGATTGAGCTGAATAGCAAGAAAGGGAATTCTGTTCACAATGTTATCATTATCAAAAGTAGTAACTGAAGAACTTAAGGTCCTCTTTTGGAAAAAGACTGGAGCAAGAGACTTTGCGCTAACTGACGAGATGAATAGTGTCTTAAAGACAGAAGTTGAAATAAAACTGCCACCGCTGAAAGGTAGAACACCAAGATTAGCGGAGCGGCTTACTCTTGGTGTTGATCAGTCAATGTATAATTTGGAATTAATGCTCTTTATTTTTTTTTAAACCTTAATGAAATTCATTTTGTAGTTTTTTATGCTGACCATATTCTTTCTTAATTATATAGCCGAAAAACAAGCTTTAATGTTCCCCTGGTCACTTTTCTTTTTCTTTTGTCCGGTGGGCAAACGTAAGGCAGAGACGACTGAACCAGTGCCGGGGTGGCCCAGGTTTGGCACTCTTGACCACTTGGATAGGGAGGCATCCAGGTGGAAAATGGCGGAGTATTTCTAATTGTCTTTTTCAAGGATGGTACTTAATGAGTTACTTTTGCTTTGACATGCTCAGCAACTTCTTATCGCTTAAATCAATTCATGGAGAATTAAACAAGTCAAAATCAGCAGATCGTGGGCCAGTCTCCTATCTATATATCGGACCGAAAATCAATATTGAAGATTGAAACGTAAATGTTGATATTGCAAACGATATTTGGATATTTCTGTTTATTTCCAGCTTTTTTAACCATCTACCAGGTAACATCCAACAAAAAATTCCAACATACGAAAAGTTCTCGCTAATATCTATCGTAAATTTAAAGTTCTAGGGGGGCAGCTGCCCCCCCCCCCCCCTGCCCCCCTTCCCTACGCCCATGTATACTACAGTTATCATCAATTTTTGTCTTTGACAAGATATATATTAGCAATAATGAGTGATTTGTTTACACTATTAGAAGTTGATAGTGGAGCTGCTAACAGTAGCAAAGATACAAAGACGAGAATACCAAACGGAGAAATACCCCACCAAACCAAAGAAGGAGAAATACGGAGAAATACCAAAGGAGGAAACGGAGAATACCAAAGGAGGAGAAATTTCAAGAGGATCTCGAAAAAGGCTTGAACAGGATGATATGTGTGCAAGATATGTAATATCATTGAGCAAATTCAAATTGGAGGAGCAGTTTTGTTTCAGTGAAACTGGACAGAATACATATACATTAACTTCAACTTGATTTAAATGCAATAGCGAAATATATTGAGGACAATAAGCTGCATCAGTGATTGAGTGACAAATTGATATTGTAATTATATTTAACAAAAATGTTTCTAAATTGAATATGTTTTTCTTGTTATATATTTATTTTTTTAGTAGATTACCGAATATTCTTGAAGTAGAAAAATCTTAGTTAGTCTAAGTCAGCTGTGAGATTGTTAGGATTTAAGTATGGATGGATTTGACAAACAAAAAATCATACGAAATCTTGTGATTTTGTAAAAATATTTAATTGTAAATGATGATTTTCTAGAGTTATCTCTTCAAAAGAAAGTATTTTCTCAAA
This sequence comes from Artemia sp. Qi Xiang Cuo, assembly GCF_049724085.1. Taxonomy (NCBI): domain Eukaryota; kingdom Metazoa; phylum Arthropoda; class Branchiopoda; order Anostraca; family Artemiidae; genus Artemia; species Artemia sp. Qi Xiang Cuo. The sequence continues at coordinate 9,536,349 of NC_142801.1, forward strand.
GAATACTTAAAGATATAATAAGAAATGATTCTCCATCAGTAGGGAGGCTTTTCTAATTTCTGCCAGTACAAGATCACAGCCAATCATAGAGCTAGAATACTACTAGTACAAGACAACACCCAATTTCTAGACCAATCAGGGAGCCAGAAATACTGCCGTGTGTTACATCACCAGACTCCCTGGAATTTCAGCATTGAATTTTACGTATCTGCAATGACACAATTTCACCTCGAGAAATTTCTTGATAACATATTATCATTAATTTCCAGGCAGGATGATGTGTAATTGATACCGATATGAAATACGTTGAACTTATATAGAGCTTCGATTGTGTAAGAATTCATGACAGAAAAATCAATAGGCTTCATGGGAATTTCAAATGTATCTGTGCACAGTTGTCAGAACAAAGAAAACGTCGGAGATTTATTAACATTATAAGGGGATTATTTGGGGTGAAATAGTTTGAGACATTTGAATTGACCTAGCTTTACTTCTTGGCTGTGGTTGCTATAATAGACAAGTACACAACATGGGATTAGTGAGATGGCTATGGATTTGAACCATCAAGGACCGCAACCACCAATGACCCTAGCCACCAAGGACCTCAACCTCCAAGCTTCCCTCTCCCCAACCTCCAACGGGCCCCCTCCCTCCAATTTTTGGGCCATCCCCCCATTTCATATTTTTTTAACTTTTTTTTAACATGATAATTTTATTTCAACATGTCTTAACATGTCTGTATTTTATTTACATGGCTTAGAATGACATAAAACATACTTAAAGCATAAAAAATTCAAATTTAACCTAGGTTTCTTAACGTTTGCAGATGGTGTGTTGTCTGGAACCTATGATTTGGGGTGCTTGTTTTACTATTTCGCACTTTTCTGACCTAGGTTTCTTAGCCTGTCCTAGGTGTCTTGTCTGAAATCTATGATTTGGGATGTTTGGTCCGCTATTTTAGATTTTTCTTAGCTAGGTTTCTTAACCTTTTGTAGGTGTGTGTTGCATGAACTTATGATTTGGGATGTCTAGTTTGCTATTTTGGACTTTTCTAAACTAGATTTCCTAAACTTTCGTAGGTGTATGTTGTCTGAAACCTATGATTTGGGATGCTTGATTACTATTTCGCACTTTTCTGAGCTAGGTTTCATAGCTTTCATAGGTGTCTTTTGTATGTAACCCATGATTAACTTTATTATTTTTTCGGGATAAGGGGGATGATCCAAGGCCTCATTGGGTACATTTTTGCATATTTTTTTAATAAAGTTGGGCTTTAGTTTTCGGAAATAAGAACACCCGCGTTTAAAATACATGTGATTATATTAATAATATTTGATTTTTTAATAAATTTGGGTTTTAGTTCCAAGAAAAAAGAACACCCACGTTTAAAATACATGTGATTCTATTAATAACATTTGATATTTTAATAAAGTTGGGTTTTATTTTTCAGAGATAAGAACACCCACGTTTAAAATACATGTGATTCTATTAATAATATTTAAATTTTTAATAAAGTTGGCTTTTAGTATTCAGAAATAAAAACATCCACGTTTAAATACATCTTGTCCTAACAATTATATTTGATTTTTTAATCAAGTTTGGTTTTATTTTTTGGAGATATTAGCGCTCAGGTTTAAAGCCCATCTGACTTTATTGATGATAATTGATTTTCAAATAATATTTGGATTTAGTTTTTAGGAATAAGATTATCTATGTTTAAAATAAATCTGATTCTTTTAATAATATTTTATTTATTTTTAATGACTATGTACATTTTTGCATGTTTTTTTAATAAAGTTGGGATTTAGTTTCAAGAAATATGAACATCCCAGTTTAAAATACATCTGATTTTGTTAATACTTTTTAATAAAGATTGGTTTTAGTTTCAAGAAATACGAACATCCAAGTTTAAAATACATATGATTTTATTAATAATATTTGATAAAGTAGGGTTTCAGTTTTCAGAAATAAGAATACCCATGTTTAAAATAAATGTGATTCTATTAATAATATTCGATTTTTTTAATATAGTTGGGTTTTAGTTTTCAGAAATAAGAACACCCACGTTCAAAATACATTTGATTTTATTAATGTTAATTGATTTTTTTAAAACAAATTTTGGTTTTAGTTTTCAGAAATAAGAACGTCCACGTTTAAAATACATCTGGTTTTATTAATAATATTTATAAGATAATATTTTTTCTTTATTAGATAATTAATAAGATTTTCTAATAAAGTTGGGTTTTAATTTTCAGAAATAAGAATATCCATGTTTAAAATACATCTGATTTTATTAATAATATTTAATTTTTTTAATAACTGGGTAAATTTTTTGTATATTTTTTTTTAATAGAGTTGGGTTTTAGTTTCAAGAAATATGAACATCCCAGTTTAAAATACGTCTGATTTTATTAATAACATTTAATTTTTTTAATAAAGTTGGGTTTTAGTTTCAAGAAATACGAACATCCACGTTTAAAATATATATGATTTTATTAAGAATATTTAATATTTTAATAATGTCGTTTTTTTTCGGAAATAAGAACACCAACGTTTAAAATACACGTGATTCTATTAATAGTATTTGATTTTTTAATAAATTTGGGTTTTAGTTTTCAGAAATAAGAAGAGCCACTTTTAAAATACATGTGATTTTATTAATATTATTTGATTTTTTTTAAATAAAGTTGGGTTTTAGTTTTAAGAAAAGAAATGTCCACGTTTAAAATGCATCTGGTTTTATTAATAATATTTGATTATACAATAAAGTCGGGTTTTAGTTTTCAGAAATATGAACATCCCAGTTTAAAATACATCGTATTTTATTAATAATATCTAATTTTTTTTTAATCAATTTGAGTTTAACTTTAAAAAATACAAACTCTCCTGTTTAAAACACGCATAATTATTCTCAAGATATTTGATTTTTTGAAAAACTTGGGTTTTAGTATTCATATACTAGAGCACCCACGTTTAGAATAAAAATGATTTTATGAATTACATAGGATTTTTTAATAAAGCTTGGTTTCAGTTTTCAGAAATAAGAAAACCCACGTTTAAAATACATCTGATTTTATTAATGATATTTGATTTTTCAATAAAGTTGGGTTTTAGTTTTCGGAAATAAGATCATTCACTTTTAAAATACATCTGGTTTTATTAATGATATTTGATTGTTAATGAAGTTGGGATTTAATTTTCAGAAATACGAACATCCATGTTTAAAATACGTCTAATTTTATTAATAATATTTGATTTTTTTTAATAATGTTGGGTTTTAGTTTTCAGAAATACATACATCCACGTTTAAAATACATCTGATTTTGTTAATAATATTAGATTTTCTAATAAAGTTGGGTTTTAGTTTTCGGAAATAAGAACATCCATGTTCAAAATACATCTGATTTTATAAGTCTAAGATGATGATAAGTCTTAGGTAACTTGCCATAAATGTTAGAATAACATCACTGGTATCAGTCTATGAAAACAGTTAGCGATGTCAAGAAGATTTTGTGACTTCGATGTTTGGTTTACTATTTTAGACTATTCTTAGCTAGGATTCTTAACCTTTTGCAGGTGTGTGTTGCATGAAACTTATGATTTAGGTTGTCTAGTTTGCAATTTTAGACTTTTCTGAGCTAGATTTCCTAACTTTTCGTACGTGTATGTTTTCTGAAACCTATGATTTGAGATGCTAGGTTTACTATTTTGCACTATTTTGAGCTAGGTTTCATAGCCTTTCATAGGTGTATGTTGTATGAAACCCATGATTAACAATAATATTTTTTGGGAGGTGGGGATGATCCAAGGCCTCATTGGGTACATTTTCTGCATATTTTTTTTAATAAAGTTGGGTTTTAGTTTTCAGAAATATGAAAATCTCAGTTTAAAATACAACTGATTATATTAATAACATTTGATTTTTTTAAAGTTGGGTTTTAGTTTCAAGAAATACGAACATCCACGTTTAAAATACATATGATTTTATTAATAATATTTGATATTTTAATAAAGTTGAGTTTTAGTTTTCAGAAATAAGAACACACACGTTTAAAATACATGTGATTTTATGAATGATATTTGATTTTTTAATAAAGTTGGGTTTTAGTTTTCAGAAATAAGAACACCCACGTTTAAAATACATGTGATTTTATTAACATCTGGTTTTATTAATAATATTTGATTTTCTAACAAAGTAAGGTATTAATTTTCAGAAACAAGAACATCCATGTTTAAAATACTTCTTATTTTATTAATAATATTTGATTTTTTTTAATAATTGGTTACATTTTTGCGAATTTTTTTAATAAAGTTGGGTTTTAGTTTTCAGAATATGAACATCCCAGTTTAAAATACATCTGATTTTATTCATAACATTTAATGTTTTTAATAAATTTGGGTTTTAGTTTCAAGAAATACGAACATACATGTTTATAATACATCTGATTTTACTTTGATTTTTTAATAAAGTTGGGTTTTACTTTTCAGATAAGAACGTCCACGTTTAAAATACATCTGGTTTTATCAATAATGTTTGATTTTTTAATAAAAGTTGAGTTTTAGTTTTCAGATAAGAACGTCCAAGTTTAAAATACATCTGGTTTTATTAATAATATTTGATTTGTTTAATAAAGTTGCGTTACAGTTTTCAGAAAAAAGAACACCCACGTTTAAAATAAATCTGGTTTTACTAATAATATTTGATTTTTTAATAGAGTTGGGTTTTAGTTTTCGGAAACACGATCGTCCATTTTAAAATACATCTGGTTTTATTAATGATATTTGATTGTCTAATAAAGTCGGTTTTTATTTTTCAGAAATAAGAACATACATGTTTAAAATACATCTGATTTTATTAATAATATTTGATTTTTCTTAATAAAGTTGGGTTTTAATTTTCAGAAATACGAACATCCCCGTTTAAAATACATCTGATTTTATTAATAATATTTGGCTTTCTAATAAAGTTGGGTCTTAGTTTTCAGAAATAAGAACATCCATGTTGACATCTGATTTTATAAGTCTGAGAGGATGATAAGTCTTAGGCAACTTGCCATAAATGTTAGAATAACATCACAGGTATCAGTCTATTGAAAAAGTTAGCGATGTCAAGAAGATTTTATGACTTCAATGTTTGGTTTACTATTTTAGACTTTTCTTAGCAAGGTTTCTTAACCTTTTGTAGGTGTGTGTTGTACGAAACTTATGATTTGGGATGTCTAGTTTGCTATTTTAGACTTTTCTGAGCTAGATTTCCTAACCTTTCGCTGGTGTATATTTTCATGAACAAGAATCAAATAATCAATATATTTAACATGGATCACTACATGCCCAAATGCAAATAATATTGCATACCTTCGTATTTCCTGGAGCATATTCAACATGCAGACAATACCCTTATCATCGTCAATCGAAGTCCAACAACTGTAAAGACGGGATGTTGGTTATGCATCTTTCAAACAAGACAGAATATAGAATTTTTTGATCCTCTTGGCCTACCGTAATCATTCTATACACCTCACATTAAAAATTATTTTGAGCTGAGTGTAAAATATATTGTTCAAAATCAGAAGCAGGTACAAGATCTATCTACGAAAAGCTGCGGTTTTCATGCACTATTATATTTTGTGTTACGATATTGCTGGCATACTTACAGTAAATTCCTCAATGGCGATAATCCTCGATTGCATGGCTTCCTAGTTAAAGATAGTCATTACTATCTTTAAAAAATAAATTTCGGTGCCCTAGCAGGTAAATGCTTTAAAAATGTATTTAAATTTATTTATTAATAAAATTTGTATATATAAAAAATACTGTGTCCTTTTAGATTTCTTCTTCTTTGTATTGTTAATCATAAGAAACGATAAGTGGGAGCAGCTCCTCAGGATTCAGCTTGTATAACCAGCAACACTTTAAGCGTCCTGAAGTACTGGTTCTGCCTGCCTACCAGTGGGTAAAGGCAGGCACACATAGCAGCCCCCACCCCTGGGGTGTAAGAGGGGACTCATCAGGTGAGACCTATAGCCTACCAATTTTAACTTGTAATTTGACTACAGTAACCAATCCTTGGGTTTATGCCACAGCTACTGTTGATGCTTGATGTTTTTTGCTGATTGCTTTCTATTCTTCAAATTTCACAATCCCCTGCTTTGGTATTTGAAATTTGTTACTTGATTGTGGACTATATCCTGCCTTATACCCAAACTGTCTTATACCACTGCTTATTCTGTTCCTGTTTTGTTGTTTACTTCAGATGAGAAATGAAAAGTCAACTCAAGCCACCTCGTGAACTAAGGTCTGACAGCTCAATCCAATTCTCTGGATCAGAATCTGTTTCAGAGCAACTACTCATGCTCACTAACCACATAAATAGCATAAAAATCAAACATAAAATGCTAGCAGATTCACTACAACCTGACAACCTTAAATCTTCAGTGAAAGGGTTACTTGATGACCTTATATTGGCTAAGATCTCTTCCCAGGTAGATGAGACAGTGGTTAAAATGAAAGCGGAACAGACATACATGCAACATAATGTCACTATCTCTTCAGATAAGCTGGATGCAATCAAGCAGGAGGTGCATGCTGGCCTCAACCTAGATCTTAGTAATCTAGTGGATAAAACTCTTGAAAGCTATAACAGACGCATATTTTCTGTTGAATCTACTTTGACTACTTTAGAGTCATCCATGATAGACCTTAAAAACTCTTTCCAGCCTATCCAGTCCAACCTGGCAAGATTAAATGACCATTTTGAACAGCAGGCTTTGAGCAACCAAATTATTGTCTTTGGGGTGAAAGAGGTGACCTCCATTGAAAACACTGAAAGTCAATTCTTGTCACTATGCGCTGGGAAATTTCCTGGCATACCAATTATTTAGTCTGATGTTGTATCAGCCAAAAGAATTGGCAAACCATCTGCAAAACCCAGACCCATAGTTGTTGAATTTTGCAACCTACGAGTTCGTCAACTGCTTCTCAGACAAAAGAAGGATTTGAAGGGATCGGGGATTCTATTTTCTGAGACGCTTACAAAACCACGCTTACAACTTCTTTCATATGCCAAATCAAAGCTTCGCTTGCGTAATGTTTGGTCCAGTAAAGGTGATATCCTGTATAAAACCCAATCTGGAAGAGTGGTTAAGTTTAATAATCAGAATGAAATTGATTTATGTGCTGCAAATGCAGAAAAATTAAAGTGATGGATTTAGATTATTAATAGTGTCTTATTTGTTTTGTTGGCCCTTTACAAGCTGAGTTTCTTGGGCGTGTATAAACTTTAAGTTTGTAATTGTTTTGTTTTTAGTATTAAAAAATTGATTGATTGATTGATTAAATCTCTTTGTAAAGTCAAAAATACTATTCTGATTCATATTATAAAATTCACTTGTTTCAATTTGCTTATTTGAAGCAATGTCACATACAAAATTCTCATATGAAGAATCCCTTTCTGTAACAGCCCAATAATAGTCTGTAAGTCTATAGTCAAAGTAGCCAGTATCTTCATAGCGGTGTCGTAAAAACCGGACTCTTTTATTATTTCAGCAATTGAAGTGTAGACCAGGTTCTTCTTCCATTGATCACAGGTTCTTCCATTGATCACATTTGTCATAGAGACAATTAGAGTATAAGAATCCTCTATGAGAGTCACAAATCTCTTCAAGACAGGATTTACAGTCTTTAATTTGCACAGCCTATCCTTTACGCAATTTACATGGATTGCAAAATTTACACTTTTCATCAGATTAATCAACAAAGGTAAAATTACTACATGATGGACAATCGCTCAGATTATGCTAGTATATGGAACATATGTTGACTGTATTTTGATATTGTTTGTCTGACTTTTAGAAGGCAACCGACTCACTTTCAATAAAAATGTCTTCTAGGACGTCACAAACATGTTTAGAAATGATTTCGTACAGAATGGCCGTCTAAATAGTGTAGAAGAGCAAAACTATTTTGTTTTGTCTCAACTAAAATATTTGTAAGTTGAGTCGAAGTATCTGGGCCAGGAAGACAAAGCCTTATACAATGGTCAAAGTTGAGAGAATCAGTTCTCGGTATATGGTAAAATATTTCTCAAGGAAATATTTTTCGTTGAAGAAATAGTCCTAGAAAGTCATGATCTAAAATTAAACAATTTTCCAATTTTACCAGATTGCGTAAGATTTTCTGATTCTCAAATCTATCCATTCTACCGCTCTCGCTAGCAAATATAGACTAACAATTGCTAATAACAAACCATTTTCTATAGCTTCTTTTCTTCAGTATAATTTGCTAACACATTTAATCCATCTTGTAGTCACTGCATATCCACTATATTCACTTTAGCCGCAAAGCATAATTGTTCTTCCGAATTGAATTTGTTTAATGATATAGCATATCTGGCATAAATCTTGTCCCATTATAGGGCTAGGGCTAGTTGGCAACCCCTTGTAATTTCCACTGCTACTTTAGGCACTCTTGGTTCCATCTCGCTATTACTTTAAATATATTTACTTTAAATATATTACTTTTAATATATACTTTAAATATCCAGTAATTTGTAAGCATCGATTTTGATGTTGATACGCTGAACTCTTTTTGAATACTGAAGAAATACTAGAACACCTGGATATATTCCATAATAGTCGTCTAGGCAAATATATGGGGTAATAGATAAACAATAGGAGTTTCTCAGGGGAAATATTGGAACACCTGGAAACAGGGCTGCGTCTAAAATCCCATGTTACTTTCCCTGTGGTTGTCTTTAAAATCTCATGTTAATTTCCCCATGGTTGTCACAGATATCCAATGTTAATTTCCCTATCTGACCGTTTAAAGACGAGGGAACACCTAAACATCTTCCTTAATAGCCGTCTAGACACCTACATTGGAAAATAGAAAATCAATAGGGGAAATAATAGAATACCTGGGAAGTCTGCCAACTGGAAACAGGGCTGTCATGATGTCACAGAGTATGTGTTTGAAATCCTATGGGAAAAGGGAGGGCATGCGTATAAGTGCCTAATGGGAAAAGAGAGGGCATGTGTTTGAAATCCTATGGGAAAAGGGAGGGCAAGCGTTTGAAGTGCCTAATGGGATACTACTTGTTCTTTTGTTATTGGTAAGGATACTTAAACTATCATGCAATATATGATCTGGTTAGATATATGTAATGTAACCTAGGCTTAGAATTTCTCGTTTCACATCGGATGACAGTTCAAGCAAGCAAAAAAATACTTTGAACAGATCATTGAGCCAAGGCCGTATCTAGGGGGGGGGGGGTTACCCGGTTTGACCCCCCCCCCGAAATGTTTGTTTGACTCGGAAAAACTTAACAAAAATGGACATAAACAAATTTTGTATGCGTTTTTTGAGGTTTTTTATGTACCCCCCCTAAAAAAATTAATTAAATCCCCCCACCCCCCGAACAAAAATCCTGGATGCGCTTCTGCATTGAACATTCAAAGTTTTTGAAAATAGTTTCTTATTATGAATTAGGATTTTCATTTGAACATAATATGTCTAGTAACAATCGTAAAAGTTTGATGCGCAGAGGGATGGGGGGGGGGAAATCTCCCGCAATATTTTGTCGAATGATTAAAAAAGGCGCTCCGTGGTTTCATTGCTTTGTGTAAATTCAGTAAATCTCAAAAATTAAATTAAAAAGACAAACGCAATAAAATGAAGATATTGATATGACCATCAATGAAATCATGGCCTGGCAAAGTCTCTCCTGAAGACGTTATTTAGGTTTTCCTGACTTCCAAGACTAAATCGGGAAGAAAAACTTTTTTGGACTTAGATTATGGTGATTATTAAAGCATCCTAGATGAAAGTGTGAGCAAAATAAAGGAACTTTTAGAGGTTTTGCAAATTCAGGGTGCGAGTATAGGTTTCAAAATTAAAGTTAAGAAGACCAAGTCGCTAAAGCTAGGAATAAGTGAAAATTAAAGCGTGACGCTGGGTAAGAAGAATATTCATCAAGTGGACAGCTTCACTTACCTTTGTAGTATTATTAGTAAAAATGGGAGGAGCTGTGAAGACGTTAAGAGTATAATAGCCAAGGCTCAGGGTGTTTTTTCACAGTTGACAAACGTTTGGAAGAATAGGAAAATAAGTCTGCAAACCGAGATTAGAATATTGGAAGTTATAGTTCTGATCAAATATGGTTCTGAAGCAATGGGCGCTAAAAAAAACAGACGAAGAGTTTATAAATGTTTTCCAGAGAAATTGCCTGCGGATTGTTTTGGGTACCCGGCTGCCTGACCGTAATTCAAACTGTTGGGTGCACGAAAAGTGCGGTTCAATCTCACTTTCTAGGGCTATAATGAGAGAAAGGTTGAGATGGCTTGGGCAGTTTCCGCGGATGAAGGATGACATATTCCTGAAGATTGTCCTTATCGGCCAACCGTCTAAGACTAAACGGAAAGTAGGTTGTCCGTGGTTGGCGTAAGACGATGTGGTATAGAAGGATTTAAGGGAAATTGGAACTTACAGCGAGGGTGTGCAGATGGATGCTTTCAATAGGTTAGGATGTAGGAGGAGCGTTCGTAGCTGTGTTGGCCTCAGGCTGCTTGGTGCTGCGGTGAGTTTTCAGTAGTAGTAGTAGTAGTATTCTACAGGAAGGTTTCAAATTTGCAAAGTTTCAGAAACGGCTTTTGGGAGGCAGCAAGTTCGCAGCGTCCACTTAGCAGTAGTCGTAGCAGTTAACAGTTTTTGAGTCCTAAATCGGCAATCTTGGGTGATCGCTTCATTTCCTTCTTCTCCATCTGGTAAATCTTGAATATAACGCAAAGACACATGCAGTAGTCTACTGTCTACTAAGATTTAATGAATTTACTGTTACAATGGTAGAGTAGCAGTTGTTTCTCTCTTTCTCGCTCCCTATCTTTCTATCTCCCCTCTCTCTGACTCTCTTTCTCTCTGTTGCTCTTCAATATGCATATGCATGTTAATTTTATTAGCGGTTAATTTTATCATAGTCTTTCTAATTCCTACATTCCATCTTTTTCTTATCCGTTACGTCGTGTCACATTCACCTTCCACTGCTTATTATTGTTTTCCTCTCTTTTCTAGCTAATATACCTTCCAATGATTGCCGTTCCAAGGAAGTGAATTTGAAAAATTGTAGAAATCATTTTTCCAACTCATTTTTTCACTTTACTGTTTTCCACCTGAGCAAATATCTCGTGCAGATTTTGAGGGAAAAATAGTTTTCTTCGTATTTATTATCTTTTTGTTAGAGTTACTACTAAATATGAATTATCTTTTTATAGCGTGACAAGAGTAGCCCTTCTATTCTATATTTGTTTAAGTCCCTTGAGCTGAGTCTAAAATTGTTTTCCAAGCATGAAGAGCGAATAAACTATGCTATGATCTAACAAGTATCGTCACAAGTATTATTAATTGTAAACACAAAATTGCAAATATTTATATTCATAGTCAGTATGTTGTCAATTGTTGATAATCAAAATTCAGGCACGTACGCTTAGTTTTTGCGGTTTTTTGGGAGAGGGGACTTATAATAAAAATAAAGTTTATTCCATAATTTGAAAAAAAAGAAACAGAAAAATTCAGGAAAACTTAAAATTTTTGGAGGGTCGAGGCCCGGAGGCTACACCTCCCCGCAAGTCCCTGCCAAAATATATCTATATGAATTTAATATATATATATATATATATATATATATATATATATATATATATATATATATATATATATATATATATATATATATATATATATATATATATATATATATATATATATATATATATATATATATATATATATATATATATATTTGCATCAAGCCACAATTAGTAAACAAAAAAAAAAACAAATAATCATCAGTGAATTAAAAATGTACAGTAGATAATCATATCAACTAGTGTAAATATGACAAGAAACGGTAGAAAACAATTAAACGGCACTTTCGCCCACTGGTCTTGAACTCAGATCACTCCCAACAAATGATTCATTTACTCCCATATGCTTAGATATCAGATATAAAGAAATTATTCAATTACAAATCCTTTTACATCTTTACTTAAAGCGATATGCTTAAAAGAACCGATAATCAATAAACATTTAAATTATTACTAATATATGCAATATATTATTAGAGAAAAATTAACACCAAAATTGAGAATAACCAGTGTCACTTCAATTGGACTAATACAAAAAGAGAATAAATAATCAATCAGTTTAAAACTGTAGCAATTACACTAAGTGCGAAAACAAACACTTAAAAAAACAAAATAAACACAACAAACACATCTTAACTACTGGGCCAGTACCGACGACCAAGGATGGTCCAACTTCGTTAAACGGGAATTATAAGCATGAATTTGCTTTTCCACAGCTATAATTGGCTCAGTAATGCTGAATTCTCTAACTATATAAGAATTGCGGGTCCAAGAGGGAAAACGTAAAAGATATTTTGCGAACCGGATGAAAACTGAAAGAATTTTTGACTGGTCAGAATTTGTGAGGATTTTCCAAAACGGCGATATGTACAGATAATGTGGTAGAGCGACAGAGTTAAAAAGTTCCGAAAGAAGACGGTGGTTGAAGCGTAACTTATTAGTTACAAAAGAAGCATATGACAACCCAACTCTACGTTCAATGTGAGCAATTAATAGTTGTCGCGTGTGCATTATTGACGAACCAATGGGAAGACCGAGATAGGTGATATGATCTGCTGGCTTAATCCTACTATTTCCGAGAGGAATATCCTTAGGCGACGCTTACTTCCAGTTGAAGAATACAACTTCGGACTTTTCAGCATTGAACTGAAGACTTAGTTTTGCGTACTCAGATTGTAGCGTTGCGAATATTTCGCTTATGCGCTGGATAGTGCGGCTCAAATTCAGAACGTCGTCTGCATAACATAGCCTACGAGAGATAAATCAAGACCGGCAAATATGAAAGATGTGTAACATCTGACTGTGCATCAATAACTCCATTATTGAAGAGTGAAGGTGAAGAAACAGCACCTTGACGGGTACCTTTTTCGACATTGACAAAAATATTATGGGTTGGTGCGTAGACTTGAGAGCCGTCAACTTTAGCTAACGGGTGAAGTATTAGGCAAACTTTAAGACGATAATACATGTCTTGAAAGGCTCTGATATATGGAGGGCTCACTCCACGTTTTGCTGCATGGAGTAGCATAGCGGCGTGAATGAGAGAGTCGAACGCTTTGCGAACATCATGCCTGGCCAACACGAGAGTTTCACCTGATGCATCAGCATCAATCAATGCGTTCGCGACTACCGACAAAGCGTGAGCACAGCCGAGACGTGGCTGGAATCCAAATTAGTGAGGTGGGAACATAACATCTCGCGTTCAGATGGTCAATGAACAGAAGTTCAAAAAGCTTACAGAAGGTAGTAGCAACTGTTATAGGGTGGAAGAACGAGCACTGGGTAGCGAGTTTACCTTTCTTTGGAATTGGAGTGAGATCTCCGATTGAAAAAGAAGAAGGTACAACTCCTTGGCTAGCAATCATCTGCATCAAAAGAGCGATATGGTTTACCAGCAGCTCACTTCCATGCAGAATGTGAAGAGCACTGATTTTATCAATGCCAGAAGATTTCTTACGCTTTAGGCGTTGGATTGCTCGCAGTACAGAATCCACCGAAACAACAAAATTGTCGGTTGGACAACTAGACAGAGATTTGTCAAGCTTATCTTCATATTCGGACTATAGGGAGGCATCTGGTGGGGAGAATTCAGCAGATAAGTATGAATTCCATCCGGAATCATGAATAACTTGAGCAGACAGGCGGGCGCTAGGAGGATCTCTTGATACATTTCTCCAGAAGGAAGGTTGGGACAGAGAAGCTTGCTAGGACGTCTCTTCAACTATCTGGTCCATGTGGATCACAGTTCATATAATTATCCAGTAAGCTTATCGCAGATCATTTCTTGTCTTCGTTCTCGGTGCGAACAAAAAGCTCCTCCCACTTCTTCTTGCAGTTAATAATAGCGGGTTTCCACTTGTTTCCGATTGTTTCGCGTAAAGTGCATTATTCGTAATGGCGGGTTTCCACTTGTTTCCGATTGTTTCGCGTCTGACTTGTCTACCCGTGAAAAGATCTGACGCCGCTTATGTTTCTACGTTCTCTGGAGCACTCGCACCCCGGTCCGGGTTTTATAATGGGTGAGATAGGGAATGATCATACTGGATAATTATATGAACTGTGATGTGGATAGATAGTTCTCTTGCGAAATTTCTTTTGGTAGAAAGACGAATGTCAGAAACCCAGCCAGAGCGAGGACGGTCACACTGGAGCCACAAATGGTACCAAAATTTGGATTTTCTCCAAGCTTCAACTAGGCTCGAATTACTAGACCAATGCTTTGTGACACCCCGACGCATACGTTTAAGAGGTATAGCGGCTTTTTCTGCGCATCGCAGAGCGAGGCAAATTTGTGCAAGATAGATGTCTAGCAACACCCGTATTTCATTTGGAACAACTTGCTGATTTTTCATGAGCAGCTGGAACGGAACATGAATTTTATGTAGGACAGAATTAGTAACTGCAGCAAAAAGATCATCTTGGATGTTTTCCCTATCCCTGTAAAATTGGGTGTGGGGCTAATGTGGTTGTGCGGTGGGAGTAGATTGAGCAGAGGGACAATAAATAGATGCAGATATTGGAAGGTGGTCTGATAGTTGGAAATCAGTAACGACGTGAACAGATGACACTAGAAAATTTATAGAAGGAACTGCATTGTCGAGGTTTGACACGTGACTTGAATTAAAATCTCCTATAATAATACAACACTTACCTAACAGGCGAATCTTTGAAAGCCAAGACCCTAGTTTCTCACACGCAGAAGTAAATAAAAATTCCGATCGGTCATTGCGGTAATCTGTCGGGAGATAGACATTTACAAAACCTACTCTTTTACACGGACAGCAAGAAAGAAAGCACATGAATCAAAAATACTCGACCGGCACGAGGTATATATATATATATATATATATATATATATATATATATATATATATATATATATATATATATATATATATATATATATATATATATATATATATATATATATATATATATATATATATATATATATATATATATATATATATATATATATATATATATATATATATATATATATATATATATATTGTAAAGTTCTGCTGTCACCACTCTGTAAAACTCTCTTTAGGTTCTTTCTATATGCCCTTTTGTATTGGCAGATGTGATGGTTTACGTAAATTCCAAAGATAGACGATAAACGTTAGTACATGGTCTTTATTAAATAACGTGAGAATGCACATAGAGAAAATAAGGTAGCACAAGAACAACTAGCTACGATGGAGGCGAAAGATGGACTGCCTTTAGAACTGAGCCAAGAATGTAACTTTCCTGGAACGGAAGTTTTAGCTATTGGTTGTTCAACCATGCCTGGGAACGGACCCCTTTCCAACGACTAGCTTTAGTCCCAAAAGCCCCCCTGGACTGTTCTCGTTGACATATACATGGCCAAATATCTAAGAAACGAGACGCCGGAAAAGCCTTCTCGAATTTACGTTCCAAATACTTTACAGATTCTCCCCCCTGTTTTAAGTTAAATTTCCCAAATTTGGCTTATCCCCTTCTCATTAAACCCTCAAACTTTAATTGAATTCAAAACATTCATCACACTTCCCAAATTATTCACTTCTCACCTACTAACATTTTTCAGCATAAACTAGTAAAGAATTACATAATATAAACACTACACAATACTTGCATAAGTAAAAATTTATATAGTATAAACGAACCACACCAATAACAGTAGTCGGAAACTGGATATTTTAACACTTCATTTTTCTTTGTATACTTTAAAATAGACTTGTTCCCCATACCCCTGAATTTGATGAGGACAAGGAAAGTTGGGATTATGTATAAACTTTGAATTAGGGCAAAAGGAATGACCGGGAAAGGCTAATTAATCCTGAAAATACCAGCGACAAATAAATGAAATTGCAGAAACTCTAAAAATCATACCATGCAGCAATGACGTTAAGATATTATTCCCAATAAAATCCTCGGGGTTTTATTGCTATGGAACGCCTCGGTTTTGACCTATTTGGTTTTGCTCTACTAACTTGTGGTTCGACAAATGGCAGTACTACTGTTGATATCTCTACATAACTATTAGCGCTGCGCATTAAAACCATCCCGTGAGGCATCAACCTCATCTCGCGTGATATTAAAACCAGCTCCCTATCCCTGGGTAGCCAAACCGCCCTGCGAGGCATCAGTAACATCTCGCAGTGCAACAAAAAAAACCATCCCGTGAGGCATCAGTACCATCCCACGGGACCTCAAAACCAGCTCCCTTTTCCTGGGTAGCAAAACCGCCCTGAGAGGCATCAGTACCATCTAGCAGTGCAACAAAAAAAAAACATCCCGTGAGGCATCAGTAACATCCCACGTGAACTAAAACCCCGCTCCCATTCCCGGGGTAGCCAAACCGCCCGGCGAGGACTCAGTAAAATCAAACATTTACACCAAATTAAACACTCCCATGAAGCATCCGAACCCACCAACGGGACATTAAAACAAGCTTCATTTACATGGGTCGCCAAAACACCCTGCGAGGACTCAGTACCATCTCGCAGTGCCACAAAAAACCCATCACGTGAGGCATCAGTACCATCCCACGGGACTTCAAAACCAGCTCCCTTTTCCTGGGTAGCCAAACCGCCCTGCGAGGAATCAGTACCATCTCGCAGTGCCTTCTCATTATCATTGAGTCCAAATTTCACCCTCGTCAGCGCAGAAAGAAATTCATCGGAAAAAGAAGACGTGTCTCCTTTCCCCACTATCTGTTCTATCTGTTCATATTGTATTGCAACCTTATACGCATCACCTAAACAAAAAAAAATTCTACACTATTCTCTAACAAATACCGTTTGTAGGACGGTCTGATCCACTTCTTGAATAAATTTAGAGCAAATCTTCCAAGAACTACACCATCATCCCTGGCTTCTAAGGACACCCTAAATGACCTTCCTAATCTTTGCATCCTTCTATAGAATAGATATACCCTTTTCCTTAAATTGAGCCACGCCTACAAACCCTGCAACCATTTTGCCTACTATTTTGCCTGGGGTATATACTACAAGTAATCCACCTTTTATACTTGACAAATTTATAATCGTGGGATCCAGATTCCCAAAAAAGGAGCGAACCAAACCATGGGCCAAAAATGGCGCAAAGCTTTTGAATCAGACCAATTTAACAACAACTGAAAATTTTTTTTTTAACTTTGCAACAAAATCAATTTTTGTAACTTTGTAACAAATTTTGTAACAAACTTAATTATTTTTCCATTTTCTGACTTTGTGAGTGGCGTTATTACTAAAAAAAGGGTCAATTAGCGATCCTATTACTTGGGACTGTTGAGGCTGTTCTATTGGAGGATTAATTGGGGTGGTACTCAGGGGAGTTGGAGGGTTTGTTGGGACCCATGTCTTGATCTTTTGAAGGTAATCATAAAGTTCATCTTGATCGAAATTAGGATCATTTGAGTCAAATAAAAGAGGTGGAGATATGCCATCTCCCCTCCACTGTTTTACAAAATCAAAAGCAACCTTTTTTTTATATCTAGTTTCCGCCGGATCGAGAATAGGAATAAAAACTGACATATTGAGATTAAAATTTGAAAAGCAGTTATTCTAAAAATTTAAATATTTGTTTTAAACACAGTTCTTTAATTACGGACGCTAGATTTTGGGCAATAACTTCACCTTCTAACAACAAGGGTCTAATAAAATTTACTGGGTTGTTTAGTCGTGCTAAATCACTTACGAAAGGTCGTCTGTCTTACATCTAATTGCAGTTGGTCTCAATTAAATCACTAGCGTCAAATGGAGTCACAATTGAGAATTAATTTTCGATTATCGAATTCACAATTTTAAATTTTGTTTGGAAACAGTCAAATGTAGATCACACGTCAACTGTATAAAATCATGTAAAATAAACCACCAACCGTAGAATGGCTAAGTGAAGGTAGAAATCAACCGGAGACTCTCAGTTGTAGAAATTTGAATTAGTAGGCAGAAGCTATCGCGAGGAAATCCATATTAGGCATTGTGTAACAGCCTATTTCAAAATGTTCATTTAAAAGAAAGTGCTTCTCAAGAAGGCGCTTTGAATAGAAGAAAGTTCAATACCTCGTAACATTTCGATGTCTTTTTAATCAGTCTTTTGTTAATATTTGTGGCTCAATATCACAAGCAATTTTGGTAGTGGGCGAAATAGCTCTTCAATATGTTGTCTGTATTTAGCGTGAGATGTCGTCAGTACTTATAACGGTCACTCAAATGTCACTTGGAGGTTTTCCACTAGTGATATATGCTCCACTAGTCTTAACCGCTTGCCACCACTCTGTAAACCTCTCTTTTAAGTTCTTTCTATATGCCCTTTTATATTGGCAGATGTGATGGTTTACGTAAATTCCAAAGATAGACGATAAACGTTGGTACATGGTCTTTATTAAATAACGTGAGAATACACATAGAGAAAATAAGGCAGCACAAGAACAACGAGCTACGACGGAGGCGAAAGATGGACACCCTTTAGAACTGAGCCAAGACTGTACCTTTCCTGGAACGGAAATTCCAGCTATTGGTTGTTCAACCATGCCTGGGAACGGACCCCTTTCCCACGACTAGCTGTAGTCCCAAAAGCCCCCCTGGACTGTTCTCGTTGACATATACATGGCCAAATCTCTAAGAAACGAGACGCCGGAAAAGCCTTCTCGAATTTACGTTCCAAATACTTTACAATATATATATATATACTCTTTTACAAAACCTACTCTTTTACACGGACAGCAAGAAAGAAAGCAAATGAATCAAAAATACTCGACCGGCAACGAGGTATATATATATATATATATATATATACACACACACACACACACACACACACACACACACACACACACACACACACACACACACACACACACACACACACACACACACACACACACACACACACACACACACACACACACACACACACACACACACACACACACACACACACACACACACACACACACACACACACACACACACACACACACACACACACACACACACACACACACACACACACACACACACACACACACACACACACACACACACACACACACACACACACACACACACACACACACACACACACACACACACGCGCGCGCGCGCGCGCGCGCGCGCGCGCGCGCGCGCGCGCGCGCGCGCGCGCGCGCGCGCGCGCGCGCGCGCGCGCGCGCGCGCGCGCGCGCGCGCGCGCTGTGTGTGTGTGTGTGTGTGTGTGTGTGTGTGTGTGTGTGTGTGTATATATATATATATATATAATATATATCCTCAAAATCCCTGTGCCTTCCCAAGGCCAGAACATACATTTGCACTTTACGGAAAAAATACAGATGAATTTGTATTTTCAGTTTAATATACATATACTGATATTTAGTAATCAAAATCTTAATATTATTTGATTTATTAAAGTTATAAAAGTAAAAACACTTATATTTTTTTCAGTAAAGTGCAAATTATGATCTGGCCTTTGGAAGCATAGGGGTTTTGAGCCAAACTCATGTTAATGTCTGCTCGTTTTGAGTTGACTCGGTTATTTATTGTAATTTCTGTTCGTTTTGAGTTTCATTTATTTATCGATGCTGATTTGTGGTAGTTTCGCGCTTGGTAGATTATTTGATTTTATTTTTGCTCATTTTTTGTTTAATGGAGTTCTTTACTTTTCTTTGAAAAACTTATTTTGTGGAAAAAGTTTTATTAATTAATTTTTTAACAATACCCGTTACTTCTTCTGTGTCCAAGTAAATATTTCTGTAAACATTTTGATCTGCAAATAATTTCAACCGGGCCTATACCATAGATTTCGTGCAAAAAAAAGACAAATCGTGCATAAACTGATAAATCGTGCAAAAAGTAAAAAATATTGCAGAATAAATAATAAATGTCTAAAAATGCATTGAGGCTATGAGTGCCAACGAGAAGAAAGGTAAGGAGTGGGGCAATATTCCCCTAGATTCTTAAAAAAATACCTTTTTTAGTGTTTTCATAATAAAAATCGAAACAATGGCAAATACCCTCCATTCCTATATTATGAAATATCTTTTTTTGTATGCTCGATTAAAAAAATGAAAATAAATACACCCCTCCCTACTATATTTCCTAACTGGCATCCCTATATGGCACGGCCTTATCCAACGGGGGGGGGTTACCCGGTTTGAACCCCCCCCCCCGAAAATTTTTGACCGAGTTGAAAATAAGTCGAAAATTAGTAAAACCTAGGTAAAAATCAGTATAATTAGTCGAAAACTGAGTCAAAAATCAGTAACCCCCCCCCCCCCCGAAAAAGTCAAAAAATTATAACCCCCCCCCCCCGAAAATAAAAAAAAAAAAAAACCGTGGATCCGCCCTTGCTATATGGGACCTAATCCTAAAATTTCTATCCTGGGTATATACCCGTCCGTACTCAGGCTTCTTCAAAATTTTAATTCAAAATATGTATTTGGAGTATAAATAAACGAATAAAAAAATAAAGTATCTCTGTAAAGAGACATCGAATGTCTATCACATAGCACAATTCTTAAATAGAACATAATTAAATTCCTAACTCTTTTCCAAGATTTGTTGTAAGTAGCCCCTCAAATTTGTCCGTATCTTGATCAATCTCACTCAATCAGAAGTATTCACACACTTAATTTCACTTCTTTAAGAAAATACACCGCTGCCTATTAACCGCTTATGAAAAACATGAGAACTCAATTTAGCTTCTGCTTAACCCGTCCAGAAGAACCTGATACCCACCACCTCACTCAATGAGGCATAACCTCTTGTGTCGGCTGAAAACAAATTAGAGGTTAGGACCTCGTTCACTGGGAAACTGCTGAGTTTCTCTCTCACACATGGAAAAGGTGATAGAGAACGAATTTCTAATGAAGCATGATTTGAACAAATTAAGCAAGCAATTAGAGCAACCGGACACGTTTCCACATCTGGGCCAGGGAGAAATTAGAAAAGAGTGGCGGTGACAGATTTAAGGCGGAATAAAGTTCTAATTGGGATGGCTTATTTGGCCTTTGTTGCTCTTTTATTTTCAGCGTCTGGAGCTAAAAATTCAAGACAAAACTTATGTATTTAATTGGGGATTCTGGAAAATATAATGAAAGTTATATCGCACGAAGCCAGCATTTGCCCTTTTGCTCTATGGGAGGTTTCTGTCCTATCCATGAGAAAAAAATAAATATTAACCTAAGATTAATGAGGTTGTGAAAGGTTAACCTAAGGTTAAGTTAAGGTTGGATTAAAGTTTAGATTAAGGTTTGGTTAGGAGGTCATGTAAAGTTAAACTAAGAAAAGTATGTTTATTCAAATAAAAAGGCAGGGAGAAGTGAAATTCAAAACGAAAAGAACTTATTCTATATATGACGGGGCTGCCATCCCCACCTCCACTCTTTAGCACGAAGCATCAGAATTCATTACTTTCTGTGACACGATTTCTTTTTTAAACTTCTAAACAACACTACAGCTTAGAATTTTCGTTCGAACTAGCCTTTTACTGGTATTCTATGACCGCTGGTTCGACGAGGTCATCCCTGGGAAAAAAAGAACAAACGAGCCAAAAAAAACAACAAATAAACACAGATTTATAACCAAATTTCGCGGGAAAAATGAAAAATTGCGTTTTCTGCGCACAGGAACTTGAAACTAAAATATCAAATATGGTGACGTAGCTTTTATCAAGATCGCTTTCTTTTTTTTGGAGGGGAGTTGTCTCATTTTACCGAAATTTTCATGCGCTCACAACTGTTGATGGGCAGCTTTAAACTTAATAACTTAATGAAATTTATATATTGGGAATCAGCATGAAAATTTACTATTTTAATGGTTACAAAAATTTGTTTTTGTTACTTTAGAGTTTCGGTTACCGTTAGTACGAGTCACTCTTTACTTGCAGTTATTAACCACGAACTGTTTGACAAATTAACACTTGTACTTATCATGGTTGAAGTGGCAGCTACAACCTAGTAAAGAGCCAACCTCGGCCCACAGTAACTAAAACCTTAAAAGCAGTTTTTGAGTTTTAGATGAGAAAAAATTAACATTTGTACCCGATTCAGTAATGATAACAATTATTTCGATGAATCTTAACATTAAATGTTGTTACCAAAACAGATTATAGGAATTTCCAGAAAGAGCCTAACCTCCCTGAAATTGGCGTTAGATCGAAAAAAGTGTACCACAGGAATTTCAATGGTCAAAAGTCCTACTGATGGAAATTACAGCGCTCCATCTTGAACAACATACGAAATCATTTTTGTATAAGAAGCATGGTAAATTACTGAAAACGCAAAACCGAAGCAACAAAACAGACCTAGGAACTGAAAATCCTCAAGTATCCCGCAGAAGATAAATATCTAATTTATAAAGCTCTCAATAGCTTTTACCGGCAACGAAATCAAGGAATTAAATTATACAATTGGACCTTTCAACTATGTTGAACAAAATGGCTATCACCTAATTTTGATCAGACGACTTTAGGAAAAAAAGGATGTGCCAGGGGTGTAATGGCCGTCCAATTTTTGGTCATTTAAAAAGGACAATAGAGCTTTTAATATCCGCTCGAATGAGCCCTCTACCTATCTTCTAGGACTATTGGTTTGATATGGTCACCCCCGGGGGAAAAAAGTAAACATCCTTCCATTATCTTACTTCTGGCAAAAAGAATCTACATTTTTGCAGATGGGAGCTTGAGACCTCTACAGTTAGGGTTTTCCGATACGATAAATCTGATGGTAGGATTTCCATTAATATTTCTAGACGTTTTAGGGGTGTCCCGCCCCCTTTTTCGAAAGTCAGGCAAGTTTTCGCATGCTCGCAGCTTTTGATGGTTATCATTAAACTTAATGAATTTATATATCTAAAACCATCATGAAAAACCAATTCTTTTCATTTATCTATTGTTATAAGCAATCCGTTTTTTAGAGTTTCGGTAAGGTAAGATAAGTCTTCGAACCAAGACTAGAATACTGGATGCTACAGTGATGACAATGATCAAGAATGGTTCTAAACCGTGATCCTTTTTGAAGATGAAGGAGGATTTGTTAAATGTTTTCCAGATGAATTGTCTGCGGAAAGTTCTGGGTACCTGTTTGACTAAAGGTAGTTCAAGCAGTGAGCAATGCGAAAAATGTAGTTGTATCTCATTTTGTAGGACAGGGGTGCAGATAAGGGGGAGTTGGGCCCCTTGAAGTTCCAAGGCACTTTGAACCTTGGGTGTTTTTGGCGTCTTAATTTAGCTTATGTGTCCACATTTTTCGGTAGACTGGGCGATTTTGTCGGCCCATTCTATATCCCCTCCGCCCCTGTTGTAGGGTTATAATGAAAGTAAAGTTAGGATGACTAGGACACATTTTGATGAATGAATGATGACATATTGCCAAAGATCGTCCTTTTCAGATATCCGTCTAGGGCCAAACGAAAAGCAGGTTAATGGGAAGAGATTGAATTTAAAGGAAATCGAAACTTCTTGGGAGGTGTAATAAGGGGAATTCTGAATCAGTTGGGATGGAGGAGGAGCGTGCGGATCTGTGCTGGTCTTATGTGGCTTGATTCTGTAGTGAGTTGTAAGTAGCAGTAGCAGCAGTAGTAGCTGTGTAACAGCTTGAGGGTAAAATATGAAAAAAGGCATGGTTTCATTTTCTTTTCTTGTCCCTAGGCTGGACCTTTTACTTAAAGTAGGAGGTGTGTTAATGTACTAATGTCGTATGGAAAACCGAGAAAAGGTGACGCCGTGTTAACTTCTACAAGGGGCAAAAGATACTAGGGGCTAGATTTAGGGCAGGGTTAAGTATGCCCAAGCGTGCCGTCTTATACGCTATGTACGTAATTATAATGCTACATGGATAAGTTACGTCACATACAGTAGAGCTTCTCACGCTTAACAAGTCGTTTCACGCTAAACTAACGTAAAAACGCATAAAACCATCATAATCATTTTAAGGAAAACATTGATAAACTGTAGAATTGAGATGGATATTCTAGTTCAGATCAAGCATGAAAGTTTTTCTAGAAGAACTTCATGAATTTATTCTGAAATTTATAAATTACTCATCCAGAAACTCCATTTTGTTGCTGCTATATTGACTTTTCTAGGATGTAATGTAATCTTGCGCTGCGTAAATTCTAAGTAGGGTTCGACTTTTCTTGGCAGTACCTACGTATGGTCAAAATTTGCTCCAGATATTACTTAACTTGACGTAAAGTCTTGAGTCATACTAATGTGTCAGGTTCTACGGCGTAGTGTGAAAGAACCATAAGACTAAAGAAAACCCATCCTTAGTTTTATGTGCATTTCTTATGGGAAACCAAGAAAAGTTGACGCTATGTTAACCTTTACAAGAGGTCGAAAGATAAAGGGGGCTAAACCCCCAGGATGTCATCCGATAATGGTTGCCAATAAATGTCTCAAATCTATTATTTATCGGCATATACCTATTACTTTAATCGTTACGGCTCGATGAAACCTTTAATAAGAAATTTTCTACTATGCCTCGTAATAAAATTTTTACAACGCGGCCTATTTTTACGATATGACGGAAAATTAGGGTTTATTGGATGAGAGATTAGAATTTGGACTGGGTGCCATCAAACGTAGACATTGGAACGGGCAGATAAAAGAAAAAATGTTAGCCTATAAATTCAATTATTCACATTAAATTTAAAAACAAGACTGAAAAAATAAAACACTAACAAAAGTAAGGATAATTAGTGATTTTCCAGAAGATTATTATTCCGAGTGTTTATTGAATTTACAAAGATATCCGGTCTTCTTGTACGTCAACCAGCTTTATACTTTTTATAATTTTTTAACATTGTCTATTTATTACTTCACTCTTACAGCAAGAAATCTGACAATGGAAATGTAGAAACAAAATACTTCGAATGAAAAATAAAAATAGAAAATCATCCTATAAAGGATACAATTATTTATTAGTAGAACAAAATTTCAAAAAAGGGAAGAACTGTATTCGTTACAATATAAAGAACTTGCATAGGGCGCGCCTTCACAAGTTCTTCATCGATACGATACTTTTGTAGAACAAAGAATTATGTTTATTAAGGAGACTGAGGTAATACAAAATATTTATAATAGTAAAATAGTTTTTCTACTTCTCGAAAAGGATTCATTTTTTTGTGTGTACTTTTTACCGTTTTAGTGTGTACTGTTTGTGATGCACAATGGCAAAGAATTAGAGTTCTTAGAATGTCATTCCCTGCTTTTTTGCAGTATTTTAAGAGTTTTTAGCCATTGCACGAATATTGAGGTAAAACTTAAAACAAGGGTGGTCTTATTATCGCTGAATCAGCCAGGGAGTTAGCTTTTTTTGGAGAAGGGTGTATCCTCAAAAATCTTTCAAAGAAAAAGGTGCAAATGTCGCAACCATCATCATCATCATCATTATTTTTTTCATTATCATCACCATCAATATAACGTAAGAAAAGCAAAACTAGTGGAAAAGTTAAAAAAAAAAACAGTCCTCAGAAGTAAGCTTGTAGAGGATGCATTAAATATTTATAAAACTACAAACTGACAACACACACGAAAATGACTCAATAAATTATAAGAACATATGGCAAAGAATGGCAAAGATCGGATCAAACGAGTGAAAAAAGGGAGAAACAATAGGAAAAGAGAAAATGAAACCTAACAAAGGAGAGAGAAAAAACGCTGCTCAAAACTACGGAAAGACCCACCGAGAAACTATCTTCGCGGAGAGAGATAGAGTTACATCAGAAGGGATGGGGTTCCATAGTAAAACAGATTGGTAAAAAGACCACTGAGCTGCTGTTGGTGATCGTTTAGTCACAACAGTCTGCGGGAAGAACTACGCAAGGAAGAAGAGTACCTACATGAACCTGTCTGTTTGAAAAATTGATGCAGAGACGGTGGAAGTGCACCCTGAAAAGCAGAATGCGCTAAGTAAAGATTAGTTTTACCTACAATATGATCTAGCGGAGCTATTCCAGTATCACTTTATAGATCAGAAGGAGGGTATTGCCGAGGGAGAAGAAAAGTAGTCTTCACCGACCTATTTTGGGCTCTTTGAAGTGAGCACAGAAGAGATTTGTTAATTCTATCCAAGACAGAGCAACAATATGAAAGATAATGAAAAATAAAAGCATAATAAAGAGAAAACATATCATCTGGGGGGGATGAGTTGACCCGCGTGCAACATCGAAGACTGATGGGGATGAGGGAACGGACGTGAGAAATAGGGGGTTTAAAAGAAAGAAAACAATCAAGAAACACACCAAGAAATTCCACCGTAGTAGCTTGCGGTATAATATCATTCCCATAAGTCAGGATGATTATATCCTGTACATTAGACATACAATAAGGGGTTCTGAAAAGTACAAAGACACTCTTCCAGCTGTTAAGAGCCATGCTATTTGGCCAGCACCAATCCATCAAAAAGACCTTGAGCTAAGGAAGTGGTAGATGATTGGTCCATTGCAGCAATGAAACAGTTACTGCCGTCAGCAAAAATAGCAGGGTGTAAGTGACGATGAAGACCATCAACAAGATCGTTAATATAGACTGAAAAGAAAGCGGTCCAAGCAAAGAGCCCTGTGGAACACCTTTTGATATAGGCGAAGTAAATGAAGAAATACCATTAATCAAAACATACTGATATCTTCCTGAGAAGTAAGCCTTTAATATTTCTAGTGGGATTCCATGCATTCCAGATAAAGATTGTTTAGGCAGAAGAACAGAGTGGTCGACCATATCAAATGCCTTCGAAAAGTCAAGAAATAGACTCAAAACACACAACCCCTTGTCAAGATTAACTCGCATAAACTCTCTAACGTTTGAAAGTCCTTGCGAAGTAGAGAATTGAGGGACGAAAACCAAACTGATGGTTAGTTATGTGAGAATTTCCATAAGTTGCAATAGTACTAAATACAAATGAAGAGAGTCTGCGATAGATACTTTTCATTGACTACGGGAAGAAGAGAAATAGGTCGATAATTTGAAATTAGAGAGGAATTAATTACATTTGAAATTAAGAATCACCTTACTTATACAAAGGTACAATAATAGCAACTTTAAATAGATAAAAAAAAATACTGGAAGAAACAGAAAGGTAAGATATATGTGAAACGGGGTTAGAGACAAACTGACCAATTTTTTTCAGGACATTATTACTCAAACCATTACATTACGCCCATTACTTGATTTGCAGTCTCTCTACATTCTTTCGTGCGCGTCATAATGTTCCCACAGCCCTTCAAACTACTCCTTCTTTGGTCACTGATAGGTCTTCACATCATTTCACATCATCTTCGCAATTCAAGGAATATTAATATTTTATTTGCTCCATCGGTGAGGTCTGACTTTAATCCATTAACTGCTTGTCATATCATTTGGAATAGCCTACCTGAGTCAACTCAAGAATGTCAATCGTTTGGTAATTTCAAAAGAATTTTAAGAAAATTTTTAATGTCTTGATGTTTTATGTTTATAAAAAAAATAAATAAAGAATATTTTTTGTTTTATTATTATTTTTTTAGGGGAGGGGCGGACAGGTGACCCTATCCTGGGTTGGAAATGTTCGTTGTGATGGGTGTTGAGTTTGTTTAACATTTCTTGTGGCTTAGTTTCAAATATATATTTGGAATTTTGTTTAATTCATTGGATAGTCCTATATCTTCTTTTTGTTTCTTTTTTTTTGGGGGGGGGAAGTCTCTTAAAATCCCTTATTGTTTGGGTCTTTTAATTATTTCTTTTTCTTTGTTTTGTTGTGTGTTGTGCATTATATTAAAAATACTTCTCTTCTCTTTTTTAGTATTTGTTTCATTTCTGCTTTTCCCCTTTTTTTCCCGGCCATAGAGCCTTACGGGGGATTCTATGTTGAAGTATTTTTGTCGTAAATTTATTGGTTGAATAAACTGATTGATTGAAACCAAAACCATCAACCAAATGGCTATAAAGAAGCTGAGAAATAATACTAGAAATTTTAGTATTGCTGGCAGGGGGGAAGAAAAAAAACTTTTCTGCTAAGGGAATAATACATACTCTACTTCAGAGTGGATTGAGAACCGAAGGAAGTGTGGTGAAATATGAATTTAAGGTACTTGCTGTTGAGTTTTCTGTCCACAATGAATCCATCAGCTTTCTTGTAAGACATGGGGAAGAGTATTGGAACAGATAACTGAGAAGAGATGCGGGCATCAAGCAGAAAGGAAAAAGAAAACTGAAGGAAAAAGAAGGAAAAGGAAAAGTGGTGACCTTGGGGGTCACCCCTTGCACCCCAGAGGTGGAGGTTGCTAGTCGTGCCTGCCTTTTCCACTAGACTGTTAGGCAGGCTAAACCAGATCTTCAGACTATGTCAGTTTAAAGAGTAGGTTTGGATGACACCAGATATTCCAGTCAAATAAATGATATAACTTCCAGTGTGTTTATTCAGTTTTGGATTTTTAGTTTTAAATATTTAGTTGTTAATTCAGTTTTGAAATTAAGTTCCGATTTTTTAATTCTGAAGCCAAAAACCTGAAAAACTATCCTTCAATTCAAAAAATTAATCCAGGCTGTTCTTTCAAAATATTCAAAGTCAAAAGCTAGGCAACGATCATTTCTTAATGACAGCAAAATATTCTTATTAGTTTTTGTTTTCGCTTTTTTCATTTTGTTTTCCCATTTATGCTCCGTCTTTTTCGTATTTTTAAGATAGGATAATACAAGATATTTTTTCCAACAATAAACGAAAGTCATGAAACAAACATAATATAGTGACCCCCACAAAGGCTTTTCTGTCTATAGTAGCCTTTTGTAGGTCAGTTCCCAATTAAATAAATAAACGAAATTAATACTCGTAGAATTAACTATTCACCATTCCATAACAACAAAAGAAAATTCAAATATTTTTCCTGTACATATTTTGCAGGGGGGGGGGGATTTCAAAAAAACCTAATGTGTTTTATGCCACAATTTTAGTAGATAAACACTTGTTGCGGGAGACTTGCGCAGCTTATGAAAGTCATGGTAAAAGTAGGCTTAATAGAAATAATGTCTTTTTCCAGAATATGCCCCCCTTCGGAAGTCCTCTTCTCCTTCCCACATGCGTTTTTGCTGCGTGCATCAATACGGGTATACATTTCCGTAGCTTTCTAGCCCTTTTGCTCTCTATTTGTCCTCATAAACGCAACTAGTCAATTTCAAGTCATTCAACACGCTTCCCCTAGTTGTCACGTCAACCGAAATTCCATTTCCTTTGGACATTCATTTTTATAATATAATTCCAACAAATAGCTATTATCCTTAGATACGCGGAGTAATCAATTGATTGATGAAGGATTAGAAAAACAGTAGACTGCGATCAAGTGTATGTTGCACGCAAATAGATAATTCTTGAACGTATATAGAGATAGGGTTGCTGAGGACAACGAGAGAAAACACATGACGGAGTGCGCTTTTTTGCATCCTGTGTTTCATGCTAAATGTCATCATTGTTGATAATGGCTATAGTCAATTATTCACGATGTAGGTGTTGCTTAATGAATTGAAGATAGGATAAGGGAAATGTCTATCGTTCATTTATGAGATTTATTTTGGAGAGAGAAATGTTTTTTGTTTTTTTTTTCAATCCGAGCCCCAAGAAAATTTACAGCCTCAAACCAAGCATGTTCTTAGGGGAAAGAGTCCTCCCCCGCCCTTTCCATAAAAATACATATTCTTAGGATTTTCCCAAAAGTTGCGATATCCTTCATCCATAGGGAGATGGAGAAACCACTAAAAAAGACAAACGTGTGTGTCTGCCTCAAACCTTTTGCCTCTTGAGGTTAATGTTATAACTTTTATTTTTGCCTATATTATACAACATGAAATTCCTTAGAACTTTAAGTTCATTTTCATCCCGATCCCCCCCCCCCTCCCCAATACTTACTATCTCTGAACCACAGGCACGGAGCAGCACACGTAATTAACTCTTGCGGGGAAAACGCGAAAGTTCTGTTTCATGATCTCTCGAGATTTATACGCCTTAAGAAATAAGTTTGATGTTCAACAAGAAACATCAAATGGACGCACTGAAGAAACCTTTTTGTTAATATCTATATCCAAAAGGTTTCGGTTTTCAACGCCGGTGTGAAGACGCATTTCAGCTTCCCGTATCGACTCTCCTTGAAACGCCAGGCATAAATATTCGGTAAAGATGCACCTTGACTATACATTGAGTCTTATGGCACTTACTTCTAGTAGCAAATGCTTTTTAAGCAACCAAATTAGACTCAAACTCCTGAAGATGCAGCTTAAACCCTCGATGCTGAATCCTAAGACGTTTGGCAGAGATCTGATAATCCTTCTGATGTATGCAAATTAAGAGTTGTAAACCTTTCTACTACACCTTTCTGGTGATGACTGAGTTTACATTGATATCATCTAATATTGGTATTCATGTACTGGTAGACATGTAGCCGAATCTTTCAGAGCTAAGGGTTTACGTGGGAGGAGATGGAAGAAGAGCGTCTTTACTATAAACTATTCATTTATTGTACAAAGTTTAAATACACGGTTTGAAAACAAACACAAGAGAAGAACTTAACAAAAGTACTGTACGAGAGGAAATTCTTTTAGCACTTCAGAAAATCCATATATAATATGATTTTCAAGGTTCTTAGAAACACGATCTACATATCAAAACTATCTGAGTTCCATTATGGTTTTAAAGGTTTTTAGAGACACGTTCTACTTTCTGCTATTATAAACCTAGTTATTACTGATACCCATTTCCACAAGAAAAAAGCATCGTAAATTCTATAAGCCCGTCTCCCACTAAGACTTTTAGAATCCAATGTAGATCGCAAGATAAAACTGACCCCCATTGCATTAAAATTACGTGGCATGTTTCCCGCTCTAAGACGTACATTCAAAAGTTTGCAGTGTTGTATTTCCCTCACAGACGCTGAATTGTGTCTAGCTACCCGATAGATGTAGCCTATGCCCGGGTTCGATTGAATTGAGCCCGCCCACCAAGTAAATATGCATATTACGAAAAATTTTTAGACCCATTGCCCCCTCCACATAGGTGGAATGAGGTACAAACGCAAGAAAGGCACAACTATGGGCTGTTACATACTATGAAGTCTGGGTGGGATCAGACACTCTTCCCCTTCTGATAGACTTACTGATGTCAAGATTTTAGGAGTCTCCCTCCTTCCTCCACAACAGAGGTCAAACCGGTTTGGTTAAAAAAAAAGTATGACTATGTTATCTACTGTTTCTTCAAGCTAAGTTTGGTGATACCTAATAACCTATTTTCGGGTACAAATCTTGATGACTGAAGCCAGAAACGGATCCAGAATCGTGTCTTCTTTCTAGGGTGGGGATACGTAAAGAATAGAAGGGATCCAAATTTTTGAACATAACACAGCCAACTGTGGATCAATAATACCACGGATAATGCTTCTGACAAGTTTATCTATTACAACAATTTTTAGTTGTAAGAAATTCCTTCAACGTTTCGAATCGCTGTAAAGCTAAAAATAAAAAAGATTTTTTTTTTTATGGCTGCTACCGAATTGTATAAACCTACTGAGTTAAGGAACATTGCGTTTGCGTAAGGTGTTTTGGATTAGAGTAACAACAAAGTAAAAGATTTTTGGGACAATATTGTTGTAAGTCTAGTTTTGATTGAAATAAGCCCTTTTATAACTCATAATAGCAATAATAGCAGTCATAAAATCGAGAATCCGCCAAATTTTTTTATGGAACTTCGCCAATGGTGCGTTTTTTCTAGAAAATTTGCTTTGGAATTTGCACTTATTTGAATCAGTGTAATGCGTAGCCCAATAGATAGAAACAAAAGAATAGAGGCAGGATTCTGCAAAGTTCTGCGGTCATGTTTTGCCACTAACCTGGAATCACACTAAATTTGTCAATCATGGTTGTAATTTTAAGAGCTTAGCCTACTGCTTGTTCTGCTATTGGTTGGTCTAGGAGAGAATGACAATTGAAATTTTGTTGTTGTTCTTCTAAACTCTTGAAATTACGGCTCTAATTCAAGATTCGGTAATTTAGTTCCAGGTTAACGATGGATTTTGTAGAATCAGCCATTCTTTTTGTCATATCTCTGTGGTGCAGCCACCTAAAAAACCGCTAAAAGGGCACAAATGCATCCAACATGGCAACACTGACTTGTAAGTGTGATTCGCGCAGAAAAAGAAATTGTTCACCCGAAAAGTGCCAATGTTCATGATACGGAAGCTATTGAACTAATAATTACCAGAAAAAACACAAGAGTATTTTACTGCAAAAAATACACAAAATACATTAAGCAGATTTGACACTAAATAGGTAATTTACAGGGGCGTAGCTCCAGCATTTTTATTGAGGGGGCAAACAAGTTCCACATCCAGAGAGTCAAGGGGCATGGGCTATATAATAGCTTTTTTAAATTTATGGGGGGGGCAACTGCCCCCCCCCGTGCCACCCCCAAACGACGCCACTGGTAATTTACAATGTTAAGAAGTTAAGTTATGTTACGTTAAGTATAACGACCCACACTTAAACAAGTCCTTTCAAAACAGAGTAATTTTTAATGTTAAGAAGTTAAGTTAGGTTACGTTAAGTATAACGACCCACATTTAAACAAGTCCTTCAAAACAGGTTAATTTTCAATGTTAAGAAGTTAAGTTATGTTACTTTATGTATAACCATCCATACTTAAGCAAGTCCTTTCAAAACAGGCTAAATGTATACCCGTAATCCATTATAATCCTTGTCTAAAATCATGGTATTCATCATTAACAAAATATTCAAAATTAAATATGTGGAATGCAGATGGGGATTCAAGCTTCGATTAAGTGTCAAAGGCTTTCTGGGATGAGTTTATCAATTTTTCTTCAAATTTTATTATTATTCCATCCTGAAATTCCACCTTCTTGCTACTATGTTGAATTTCCCAAAATGTAAATAGACTTATGCAAAGTAAAATTATATATTTAGCTCGAGTCTACATAGCACTGCCTACGCTACGGACAAAATTTTCTCCGTAGGAGTACACACGGTAACATACACTTTAAGTTATGCTTTGTGAATATTAAACTGGAAGATAAAAATATAGTTTATATGCTGTGTCACAAGAGAATTTCAATGAGAGAATTTAAAAACACTTTTTCTAAAACTGTAAACGGCAATCCTTATACTAAGTAATTCGATTCATTGTATTTTGAAGCTTTTTCAATTTGTGATCTATTTAGACATTAAAGTTCTTAAAGTTTAATATTACAGTTTTTAAGCCCAAAACGCTTGGGTATAGGAAAAATTGCCTGTTCATACTGCCTATAAGATTAAGGCATATGCAACAAATTCACGAACTTGCTCAATCGAACCAAGAGGGTAATAAGCACAAAGAGTATGTTTAACTTAAAATAGTAAAAACAGAAAATACTCCCCAAGACACATATGTCATGTTTTTAAATTATTCAGCGATACCGGGGAAAGACCATTTAGAACAAAATTTTCGATTTGTCAACATTGGCAAACTTGGAAGTATGTTTCATAAGTTTTTATGAAGATAGGGGTCAGTCAACCGTCCAAATATTTGATGAGTTGCTTTAACTCAGTAAAACCTTAGGTTACAAAGCTGACACTTGCGCAACTGGATAAACCTCCAAGACTATCCCCCTTAATTCATGATCATAATCATGTTGGTAGTAACCTTGTATCTGGTGATTCTTTACAGACCATTTTCAAATTATGAAAATGCTTCACAAATATGCACAAATTTCATGCGGAACTCTAAATTCCGCAGAGCGCCAAACAAACCTGAAATTTTTGTGGTTAGCATTGGTATGAACTTATTCAGTAGCATGAATAATTTTTCTTTTTTCTCAAAAGTCCGTTGATTTTTTAATTGAAATCAACTGGGTTAAAGTGATGAAAAACTTCAGAGCCAGGCTAGTTAGAGTAAAGCCAAGACAGATAGTCTCGGTGAAAGGCAAAACTGGTACAACTTTTTCAGAATTGTATAACAATAATTTCACTTGTTGATCCTACATTTATTTAATTTATGAGCACATCAGTTTGTAAATTAACTATGAAACCCTTAGAATAGTTTTTTAGTCCTCTTTACTAACTATTTTAACCCGCTTTCTCTATCATTCTCCCAAAATACGGATAGCTCCGAAATTCAGAACGTAGTTGATCCCAAAGATTCCGGACAAAGACTGCCAACCTGTATTTCTTGCACCTGTACAAGTAATTCATCATCTGGAAGGATGTGGCAGCAAAAACGGAAATCAAATTCTAAACGCTTTAAAACATGAAAGCCTCCCTAAATTTTAATTTAGATCTGCTACCACCAACACGTGTTTTTTAACCAGTCACAACTATTTCACAGTTTTACACAAGTCATTTCCTTAAATGTTTAAAAAAAAATCAATTATCATTTGTCTAAAAAATTTATTGCACGATGTCTCTTAGTCCTTCCACTTTCACAGAAGACATAGAGGTACTATGAAAAACCGCTTGCATACTGAGCGGTAAAATACTCATAATTTCACACCGTTTTAGGCCTAAGCGATAAATCAATACTTTTAAGTGGGCCTATCTAATCCCTTTTGTCAGAGCGTGGTGTTAAATGGAAAAAACTATGTGGGTGTCACTTTTTTATTTACTAT
The DNA here is from genome assembly GCF_049724085.1 of Artemia sp. Qi Xiang Cuo. Classification (NCBI taxonomy): domain Eukaryota; kingdom Metazoa; phylum Arthropoda; class Branchiopoda; order Anostraca; family Artemiidae; genus Artemia; species Artemia sp. Qi Xiang Cuo. The sequence goes on from NC_142801.1 coordinate 9,571,084, forward strand.
TTTATTACCATTAAATTGCCTCACACCGCTGAAAACAACCCAAGCTTCTTTCACCCGTTGAAGCTACCAAATAGCATAACAATGAAAACTTGACCATTTTCAAAAATGTACACAAGTGTTCTAATTTCTAATTAGCTAAAAAGAAGGATTTTTTGGGGAAGAGGAATAGGCACTGAAGGGTACACCATGTCAGAGTGGACCCCAGGAAACAATTGCTTCTTTTTCTGGGTCTTTGTTTTCACCTAGCTGCCAAACTTGAGACGAAGCTCAAAACACTTTGCACAGTATCGAAGGATTTAGGATGATATACTTAAACTTGTTGAAGTTTTTTTTCATTTTAGATGCATGTATGCATAAGGAAGACAATGCAGGTCTGAAGCCTCCCTCTCTTCACCACAAAATCTCAATCTTCTTTTTGTTTTTTAGTTTCATCTGTATTACTTCAAATATTTTCAGTATAACTCGCTTTTTTTATACTTATGTCAAACTGGTCCTTCATTCTTCAAAGAAAAAGTATATACGTGCCTATTGTATCAACAAGCCGAAAAAACGAAAAAAAAACGAAAGAAAATGAAAAGACCAGCTTTCGAAACTGAATTATTACGGATTCTAAAATTCGATGTAATTTTGAAGGGCAGTATTTTGAAGACTAGATATAATGGACTTTGTTTAAATGCAAGTTTTCTTTTGTTTCTTTTTTTTTATGTTACTTTGGTGTGTGTATTTGTGTTTTTTCTCATGTTTTTGTATAGTGTGTTTTTTTTTGTGTAACGTTGGTGTGTGTGTTTTATTTTACTTTTGATCATCTTTTTATACATTTTTCTAACCTAGTTTTTTTTTCTCTTTTTCCGTTGAACAAGGATTATGGAAGTGAAGCCAAAATATTTGGACTTTTATTATCATTTGAAGCGAAAGCTTCTTTTGTTATTTTCCCTGTTTTAACAACATTTTACCAGTCTTTCAATTATGTTTCTTCTCCTTAATTGCAGTTACAGTACATAAAATGGTGCTACACTGAAATATTTGGCATAACTTTATATATTGTGAGCATTATAACGGTTCAACTCACTGCAGCACCAAATCGCGTAAGGTCAATACAGCAACGCACGCTCCTCCTCCATCCCAATCTGTCCAAAGCCTTCCTCTTTGCACCATCCCAGAAAGTTCTCATTTCCCTTAAATTTTTTTTATAACATCCTCCCAACCCAACCGCGGACGACCTGCTTTCCGTTTAGCCCTAGACGATTGGCCGAAAAGGACAATCTGTCATCTTTCGTCCGCAGAATGTGTCCTAGACATCTCAACCTTTCTCTCATTATAGCCCTAGAACGCGAGGTTGAACCACACTTTTCGTACAGCTTACTGTTTGAAATAAGGTCAGTCAACCGGGTACCCAGAACAATGTAGCCTACCGGAGAAAAAACTAAATATCCTTAGAGGGAAGGGAGCAACAGGAAAGAATCGTTCTAAAGAGGATGAAAATATAATTTTTCGCTTTTTCGGCATTCTTAATTCAATGCTTAAGATTTTTTTTTTTTAGCTTTGAGGAGCTGTGAAAATTCTGTCTCCCTCCTGAAAAGAAAAACGATTGCTCCTTAAAGACACTTTTTGAAAGTCTAGTAAACCTGCACCCTCAAATAATTAAGTAATTTATTAACTATGCTATACTCTCTGTTCACAAAATGATCGTTGCCTTCTCTCTAGCCTTGGTGAATTCTTTGCTAAAGTTTTGTCCCGGTATGTTCTTAAATTAATTCGTGTTTATTTCTCTCTCTCAGTAAAATTCGAAGTTTCTTTCAAATTAATCCAAAAATTACTCTTTCCAACACGGCAAAATTAACCACTATTCATTTCCCCTCACAAAATTTCTTATTCCTGATCAAAGTTGAACTTTTCGCCTCGTGCATTCATTTCAATTTTCAAACCTTTATGAACTCTAGTAACACCAAAAATTGCTTTAATTCCGCCCCTTCCGCCTTTCATACTATCTGTTGACGAAATATGTGTCGCCTTCTCTCTAGCCTAGATGAATCTTAGCTAAGTTTTTGTCCTAGTATGATCTTAGATGAAGTTTTTATATGCCTCTCCCTCAATTAAGTAAAAGAAGGTTTCTTCAACTGAAAGTAAGGAGCAACATCAAAACTAAAACAAACAGAAATTATTACGCATATGATGGGGTTTGCCCTCTCTTCATCACCTCACTTTTTACGCTAGTACTTTAAAGTACGCAGTTACTACTTACGCAGTACTTACTAGTTTTAGATAAGTTTCTTATTCTTCTAACTAAACAACCCTTGTGTTTCAGGAGTCGTTCTTAAAGAGCTTAGACGAAACCAAAACTTTACCGCAAAGAGCAAGATGTTGAAGAGGGGGTAATCCCCTCATATACATAATATTAATTTCTGTTCGTTTTAAGTTTTGGTGTTGCTCCTTACTATCAGTTGAAAAAATTGTGTTATTTTATTTAATTTCTGATCGTTTCTCAAATAATGCCAGGATACACGGCTCCACCTCGACGGAAAAATTTCCCTTCCCCACAGAAAAATCATCTAGACAATTCAATCCACATTAACATCTCTACACGTAAAATTGAGTCGCAGAGAAGTAAGACAAATAAAAAGAATTTCAGAGTAGAAACTAAGAAATTCTCGATAGAACAGAAATTTTCGTTCGAATGACTCCTCTCCCGGTGTTCTAACATGATTGGTTCGGTCCGATAGCCCCTGGGGAAAAAAAAATAGACACGCGTCCGTGATCCTTCTTCTGGCAAAAAACACAAAAACCCACATTTTGGCATATAGGAGATTGAAACCTCTACAGTAGGGTTCTCCGATACAAAGAACCTTATGTTGTGATTTTCATTATGATTCATCGGCTTCTAAGGGGTTATCCCCCCCCCCTTTTTTAGAAATCAGGCAAATATTCTCAGGCTCGTAGCCTTTGATTGGTAACACCAAACTTAATGAGTTTCATATATTTCGAATCAGCATAATAACCCAATTCTTTTGATATATCTATTGGTATCAAAATTCCGGTTTTTAGTTTCGGTTACTATTGAGCCGTGTCGCCCCTTACTTACAGTTTGGTACCATAAATTGTTTGATAAAATAGCAAATTTCGGTACTTGTATGATATAGCGCCGACCACTCAAGTTGTTCATCCATTGACGAATTCTAGAACCGTTTTTTTTAGTTAGTTTCTTTCAGCTTAGCGTGAGACAAGACAAAGAGAAGTGACAGAATAGATGGGTAATATATGATTTTGGCTATATATTTGCACATTAGAGGGGGGGGGGTAAAGCATTTGGACGGTGTCAAGTTAAAAACAATTCTTACTTTATAATATGCAGAACAATTTTACCTAACACATTAGGAATGCATACCCGTTACATTTTACCCCCTCTCCCCCCCCCCAATGTGCAAATATATAGCCCGAATTTGTTTATAATTTAGCATATTTTTATCATATTTTGGCATATTTCATTAGGATTGAGCGTCAGAGAAACAGGTTCTACTTAGATGAAGAATATTAGGTTGGGGCTATATGATAAAAGTACCCAAATTTCTTTCAATTTAATCGAGGAGTTCCCCTTTTTACCACAGCAAGATTAATCACTATTCCTTTCGACTGACGACATTTCTTATGCCTGTTTAATGTTAAACTTTTCGCCTCACGCATACGTTTCAGTCTTTTAACCTTTATGAACTCTAATGACACAAAAAAATTGCTTTCATTAGAACTTTAGACTATTTCCTAGGCTATCCCCACCTGCCAAAGATATTTGATTAGAACAGGTCCGTACTCAAGGATAGCAATCTGATCACCGTGGTTTTAACACAAAGAGTAATTACCTATCAGTTTTTCCATACATCACAGTTTAGGGGGAGTTTTAGGTTTCAATTTCCTATATCTTCTCACTTTCAATGACAGGTTTCTAAGTTGCGTGATTTGGTCTGATTTGTAGCCTAGGCAATTCAATATGATGAATGATACAATTGGAAGCCTGATAAATGACAGGTTATAAATACTTGTTTATCATGAATGTGAATTGCCTCTCCCCCTCTAGATCCGGAGAATATCTTTTCGTTATTTTCACGGGGAAAAAATTCCCCCCCCCCCCGCCTCTAGATCCTCAGAAAGGAAACCAAAAAAAAAGGAAACCTTCTTTTTCCTCAAAAAGAAACTGGAAAAAAATCTTGTCCCACCTCCTACATTTTCGTCAATTGGCATCTTGTTACTTATAGCCTATTTAAAATACTTCTAGGTTAGATATCAGCCCCATCTATACGGTACATTAAACATACACACAAAGTGTACATCTTTTTAGTACTTGGAAATAACATGTCGCTATTTGGACGAAAAAAATGAAAGACCTTTTTTCTTTTAATCCGCATTTTCGGTAACTTACCGCGGAGAAGTTTTTCCTTGTGACCTTGGCCTTATGAGTCAAATCGTAGCGATTGGAAGAGAAAGCAGGGCCAGCTTCTCCCTATTTGATGTTTATTTATTCTATTACCGTTTCCATTTTACAATGTTGGATTAATGGCGGAACGTTACAGTAAAATTTTGTAAAAACTGGCCTCTACTTTTTTCTATCTCTTAGAGCCATGTCTATGAGAAAACTATTTTTTTTTTCTCAAGAATGAAGCGAGGGACTTAGCCGCCCTGTGTGGATATCAAATCACGTATATAAAAAACTATGCATGACAAATGCATGTATATGAAAAACGTATCCATACTTATTGATCAGTTGAGACTGTCAGAAGCCTTAAGCGTCTCGGGATGATTATGATAGTTAGAATAGTAAATATTGTCAGGACGCACGATTAGGTTTGAAAATCAGTGCCATGGAGACTACGTCACTGAGGCTGGGGATGAGTGAAGGTGAATAGGTTATATTTGGAAACGAGACGATCTATCATGTTGATGGCTGCACTTACCTTGGTAGTATTACTAGTAAAGATGGTGGATGCAATAAAGGATGTTTTCCAGGGTGTTCTTTCACAGTTGAAAATTTTTTGAAAGAATACGAAGATAATTCTGCGAACCAAGAGTAAAATATTGGAAGTTACAGCGATGATAGTGGCCAAGTATAGTTTCTGGAACATTGGCGCTCCGAAAGACGGAGAAGGATTTATTATATGTTTTCCAGAGAAAGTACCTAAGAATTGCTTTGGGTACCCGTCTGACTGACCGTATTTAAAACAGTAATCTTTACGACAAATCTAGCACTACCCGATTTTTCTATGCCAATAATGAGAAAAAGGATGAGATGGCTAGGAAACAGTCTGCGAATGAAGGGTGACACATTGTCAGCGATCGTCCTGTTCGGCCGACAATCTAGGGCCAAACAAAGAGCATGTCACCCCCGAGTTTGATGAGAGGAGCTCGTAGGGAAGGATTTAAGAAAAATTGGAACTTCTTGGGAGGGTGTAAAGAGGGAGGCTTGAAATGGATTGGGATGGAGAAGAAACGTACATAGCTGTGCTGGCCTCAGGTGGTTTGGTCCTGCAATGACTTGTTAGTAGTAGTAGTAGCAATTATAGTTGAACAGAGTAAATATGATAGTTGTACGGTGATTTGCCTCCAACTATACATGGCATTCGCTACCGAAGGCAGGGAATCAGGAGATCGAAACTTGTGCTACGTAAATATTGTCTGCATGCGAAAAAAAAGGCTTTTTAATTGTAAAGTCGATTTTATAGATAGGGTGCATCATCTATCTTGAGCAGCTGAATATCTGGAAACTGCTTGTTTTGGTTTCTTCTCTTCGTAATGCCCTAATGCCGTAATGCCGTAATGCCGAAGATTGTTCTTTTCGGCCAACCATCTAGGGCTAAACAGAAAGTAGGTCGTCCTCGTCTGGGGTGGGAGGACGTCATAAAGAAAGATTTAAAGGAAATGGGAACTTCGTAGGCGGGTGTAAAAAGGGAGGCTTTGAATAGATTGGGGTGGAGGAGGAGCGTGCGTAGCTGTGTTGGCCTCAGGCGGCTTGGTGCTATGGTGAGTTGTTAGTAGTAGTAGTAGTAGTAATACCCTTTTGGAATTTCACTGCTTTAAAGCACTCAGAGGCTAATTAACTGATAAAACAATCCATGTTAAATTGGTCAGATATTCAGCATTAGCTTGCTCCAAGCTTACATAGCCTAAGTTCAATGCGTTATGGAATAACAAAACTGCTTTCTTGGCTTTTTGTTGTGATTAGGGGTCTGTAGCTTAATAGCGGTAAGAGCTGGAAATTAAAGCCTGTTTTCCGGTACGGGGTTGGGAAATGGAGAAGAAAAATTACACTGAAATTTTAGCAATTTTCAAAAAAGGATTTTTTTTTCAATGACTTTTCATTGTGTTTATTGACTGTTTATTTAATTTTTGTTTGTTTTGGGTTTCCTTTATTCTTGAATAGTAATTTCTTGTCTTTTTGAGCTTGAAATATCATAGATTTTATTTATGCTGATCTTAAGTTTGATTTTGATATGGCCTTTACTTTTCTTTGGAAAACTTCTTTTTCGGAAAGTTTTTTTCATTAATAACGGTAAGAAATGAAAATTAAAACCTGTTTCCCGGTAGTTATCAGGTGTGGAGGGTGTGAAATAAAGAAGAAAAGTTTCACTGAAATTTCAGCAATTGAAAAAAAAATAATTCTAGCATAGTAATTGCATAATTAAGAAAGAAAACTAACTGTCCTAGCTTTTATAGTATATTTCTTTGAGATTACTTAATAGTAAACTCGTTTCGAACATAGAATTATCTCTTAGGGTACTGAGATAGAACACGTCTGTATTATCTCTAGATTTGTAGGAAATAATTCTTCAAGGTGAACCCGAAAGTTCAAAATTCCGATTCATTTTGAGTTTTTAATAACGTTTCTGATCTTGATTGATTTTTCGAAATGTTGTATGCATATACAGCTTGGGCCAAGAAATAAGCAATAACAACTCCAGCTGCGATCCAGCTCAGAGACTTATTTTCCGGAACCTTGTCATTTGCTTGTATTCCTGAAACTGAAAGGGTTGTCAGGTTTCAACTAAACTCTATGGGAAGTAAAAGCTAGCATCCCAGTTAAGCCTTCTGAGTGTTCATATTACATCCTATTTCTTTAAGGTAGGAGGCAAATTCTTGTCACGGAGATATCTACCAAAAGGAGTCTTTGGATCTCAACAAACTTTGGTGACAAAAAAGAGCTAGTGTCCTAATAATATTTTGAGGATAAGAACCCAACCAGACAAAGTTGAGGGGGTCCCTAAATTCATACATTAGGATATCTACCAAAATGAGCTACCATGCCTGGACAAAATTTGATAAAAAGTAGGAATAAGTGTCCTAGCAGTGCCTTTTGGAATTTTCATCTACCAGACAGGTTCTCAATAAAACTTGCTTGAAAATAAGAGCTTGTGCCTTAGTTATACCTTTGGGGGTTTAGAGCCGATTCAACTTTTATAAGATGCTATCAAATCTCTTCCAAACTTGGCGGTAAGTAAGATTATGTGTCCTAGGTGTGATGTTCGGTCCATATCAGTTCCAACCTCCATGAGGTGAGGAGTTCCTAAATTCTTATCATTAAGACATCCACCAAAATATGATACAGTATCTCAATTAAACTTCATGAGAAAAAAGACTTCGCTCCCTCGTTGCGCCGCTTTGTTACAGACTAATAGTATTTTGCTGCTAACAGCAGTGCGCCATAGTTTTGTTTTTGCGAGTTTGTCAAAACGAACTTTACCCAGAAGAACTGTCGAATCTCAACTAAAATTGTTGAAAAATAAGGAATAAGTTCCTTGTATGTGCCTTTCGGGAGTTTATAGCCAATTCGACCAGCGTGGGTAAGAAGATCCTTTAACTATTTTTTTTTTAATAGATTTACCAGAACAGGTTGTCAGATTTAAAATTGATGGTAAACCAAAGCCGGTGTGCTTATGCCTTTTTATGGTCTAGACTAATGACCTGATTCTCTATCCTTAGAGAACTAGGGAGATGCCTTGAAGTACTGTAATTAGGACGCTTAGAGGTTGTCAGGTTTCCACAAAATCTGGTGGGTAGCGAGAGCTTATTTCCACTCTGCTCCTCTTAGAGTTCCAAACCTAATCTGACTTATGCATTTTTTTTGAGTCCTTAAATGGTTGAAATTAGGATATCTACTTGAAGGGATCATCCCTTCAGGAAGGGTTGTTTTATAGTTTCTTCGTGCGCAAAAAACTTATTTCGTGAGTTCTGTGGTCCCAACGTGAACAACGTGAAAGAACAACGTGAACAACGTGAAACTGAACAAACTTTTTATCCGGGAGACGCAATTGTGGATTTAGCGTCATTTGGCATCAGAGGTTCAATTTTTACTGAATTTAAAATGCTTGTAACTTTTGATCAATGTAACTTTTGTAGAAGCGAAAAATAGAGTGTGTGTTTTCCTGCGTTTTGAGACCTAAACAAAGCGTTGTTGTCGGCATCTTTAATAAGTAGGATGGATTAACCTTTGCATAAAAAAAAAAAAAAACAGAATAAGTCGGGCCAGAAATCTAGTATATCAGTTGCATTCCATCGTCCACCCTCCATTGTCCTCGAATCCATCATACACTCGCTCAATCACTACACATAGTTATTTTCATATACTAATTTTACAAGAAAAAGTTTTCCCTGTTCAAAAAAAGGTTTCCCCCGGCTCACCCTCGGCAGTTTTATCGACAATTCTACGCCATTCAAATCTTTCAGGTAAAAATGATTTACATGTTTCTAATTCAAAAGTGCTACCTATAATACATTACGGAATTTGGGACATCACTTTGAGAAGATGGAAGCACTGCAGCAGCAACAGTTTAAAAAAGATTAACTGGTCCCATAGAACGACACATAATCAAGCTTTAAAGGTGACTTTGGATTGTTTTCGCTTAAATTAAGCAGGCCAGCACAAATACTACAGTACAGGCTGAACGTTTAAGCCTACCAGAAGACAGGTTGGAAAAGCAGCTTATTTGGAAATGCTATGATCGACACGGAAAAGATCGTGATATCAAATAAAAACAGTCTATAGATGAGGCGGGACTGTCATATTTTTGGAATGAGGGCCTAAGAAAACCAGATAAAGATAAAGTGCTTATGGGCCAATTTATGAGTAGAATGAAAGATCCAAAAATTCGGATTTGGACCCAGGCAGTGATAAGATCAGAGATGTATTTTTATTCCTACGCTAAAGAGGTATTCGGCTTTTTTTGGAGTATTTTAAACTTGATTTACCGGCTAAAATATAAGAGACTTGGTTTTGTATTCGAGCAATTCTTCTACCAAAAAAAAAAAAATCAAAGAGGGACATATGAAAGAAAAACATTGGCTTCAGATATAGATTACTCTTCACCCAGATTTAATTTGGGAGTTGAGGATTGGCCAAAATTCCTGTAGAGTGCGAGCAATTTTAACATTTAAGCAGTAATTTGTTGAGAAGGATAACGTTGAGATCCCGGGGTTCCTGCAGATGACCGTAAAAAAAGGAATTGTTCAGGTTTGTAAATAGGTTAGCAAAGAGGTGAAGAAAGGGTGGTAATTTAAGTAGTAACATTCTGTTACCACTACAATAACAAACGATTAGTATGATTCGACTCCGGAGTCCCAAATCATCACTATTTCCAAACATAATGGGTGGTATCGTGACAACGGAGCCTACCTTCAAATTGGGATAGATATGGTCATAGGCTATATACTAAAGTACAAGAAAACAACATAATAATAAAATTAGTGGAAAGTTTCCATTAATCAGATTTTCATGTTTCCTTAAATTTTAACCACGTTTTTCAATTATTTTGAAATAACATATTTATCAATTTGCTCTCATTATTCCACAATGATATGATGCATTTTATCAGGTTAAGAATGACTTGTCCGTAAAAGAAGAGGCATGATGGTTCGAACAATGAATAACAATGGATAAATATACTATTTAGGGCTATATCTAGCCCCACTAAGAAGAGGGATGGGACATATTTCAGGGTAGTGACCATTATATTCGAAAATAGTGTTGATTGGGAATTGAATGGTATTATTCTTTTTTAGCGTTTCCTTTTGAAGAGCCCGTAAAACATAAAATTACCATTTATGTTTTTGAGGGTGGAAGAGAGGATTAATATTTATGTGTACCAGTTGTGATGTGTATTATTGACTAATGTATTGTACAGCCTTGTTTGGCTTACAATATACATTCTATTATTAATATTATTAAAACAAGATTGTTGATTTTGGTTGCAAGTCCTCCAAATTGTTTTCAATTTTAGATTCAACTTTTGCTTAGAGTTCTCTTGGCTAAGAAAACTCAAAATCCTTAGCGAAAATTTGAAATAGTCAGGAAGAAAATAAGAACACGCTTCCAATGTTCTGGATTTATTTTAATTCTAAAAATCATCATTTTGGTATAGATTTCGCTACAGATTAATATAGATGTCATTACAGGTCTGAATTGAAAAACCATATCAAATAAAGAAAAACCTTCAAGTGATAGCTCTTCTAAAAATACATACTGTGATTTGATGCTACGATGAAGTACTTTTGGCTGGATTTATCTCAGATATTGCTTAAATCTGATGAAGAATATTTCAGTCTTTTCATGGACCAGTTGAAGATATTATTCATTTATCTTTTTTTGGATGTCTGAGACTTCGTAAAATAACCAAGCTATGGGGTGTTTTTTTTCGAACGGAAGAAAAGTTTGGAAGGATAGAAGGATAAGTCTTAGTACTAACATTTGAATATTGGAAGCCACGGCAATGACTTTGGTAGAGTTTGGCTCTAAAACGCTGACACTTTGAAAAGCCGAGGAAGCTTTTGTAAATGTTTTCTAGAGTAAATTTCTAAAGATTATTATAGGTGCCCGTTCGACTGACCGCATATCATATACTACTACTACTAGTATTACTAAAACTAACTGCAGCACCAAGCCACCTAAGGCCAACATAGCACCGCACATTGCTCCTCCATCTCAGTCTATCTAAAACCTCTTTCTTTACACCTTCCCAAGAAGTTGCAATTTCCCTTAAATCCTTCCATACGACCTCCTCCCACACAGCCTGGGGAAATGAATACATTCTGTGTATAAGAAAAAGGCAATTTAAATAAATGATTTGACAAAATGTTTTGGAACTGCTTTCTCTGTGTGTCAGTATAGACTCAACCTGATGTGTGCATTACCATGCCGAGTAATATAAAGTGGAACAAGAAATGACATCATGGGATAATCATGTGTAATTTTTTTTTTTATAATAGCCTAGATACTAGATTGAACTGTTATTCACTTATTTTATTTCACTGTTATTCTTATTTATATATTCTTTACTGTTATTATTAATATTTATTTCAACTGTTATTCACTTATTTATATTCACTTATTTTTATAATAGATTGAACTGTTATTCACTTATTTTTATAATAGATAATAGATTGAACTGTTATTCGCTTATTTTACCCTATGCACATTTAAGGCGCACGCTTAAGGCACATTTAACTCCCACCTGCTGCCAAAAAGCCCTCAAGTGTTTTCTTACAAGGTGCTGCAAAAATGTTCTATACTCTATTTGTCCAAAAAATTATCTTATCTCTCTCTGTCTTACAGGTCCACATGTTGAAAAACTGTAAAACATGTCCAAGCTGGCCATCACCGTAAGAAAAGGTCAACTGATTTTTATTCATATCAGGTGACGGAATTGGTCCTATGTTTATTAGATCCATACTGTTTCCGACCGTACTTAAAGGCAATAAGTTATTTATTAGTAGAAAGATCTCTCGAATAATGTAAAATTCAAACGAACTTTTCTCCTTGGCATTTATGAAATTAAAATAAGTATAGATAAAAGTGCTCTATTTCTAGATTAATTAAAAAAAAAACTTTCCGAAAAATAAGTTTTTCAAAGAAAAGTAAAGGCCATTTTAAACTTAAGCTCGGGAGATACAAATACCTGTTAAAATTCAAACTCAAAACGACCAAAAATGACAATTCAAGAATAAATTAAACCCAAAACGAACAGAAATTAAATAAACAATCATAGCGAAAAACATACAACAAATAATAATATAAATGAATAAATAGATGTTGAAGCGAGTAATGCTTAGATTGAATATGAAAATCAAGCTTAAAAGGAAAACAAACATTTTACTATTAAAGTATAAATTAAACTTATAATGAATAGAAATTAAATAAACAATCAATTCGAACAAACATACAATATATATTAATGTAAATGAATAAATAAATCTTGAAACGAGTGAAAAGTAAAATGAATATGGAAATCCAGTTTGGATCGAATAAAAATAACTACAAACAAGAGTTTGGGTGTCGCCTCACTGCAGAAGCCTAAAACCTACTGCGTCATTGGCGCTTTACTAAAAACAATTCTTTGAAATGTTTTCACTTTTGTAAATTTAAGAAATCAAAAAGTAATTAAGATTTTAAGGAATAAATATCAGCATGTGTATATTAAATTGACAGTGCACATTTTTTTCAGTAAACTCATTTGAATTTTTTTCAGTAATGCACAAATTATATTCTGGCTTTTAGAAAGCATAGGAGTTTTGAACCCTACTCATATTAATTTATGCTCGTTTTGAGTTTGACTCTAATATTTATTTCAATTTTTGTTCGTTTTGGGTTTCATTTATTTATTGATAATGATTTGGGGTAGTTGTATTCTTGGTAGATTATACGATAGTCCGGACGCCAGGTGTTGAAAATGTGAATCATACCACGACGGAATGGGGCTGCTACGAGAATTATCCTACCCTCCACCCCCTAAATTGACCATGCGGATTATTGACCATGCGGAAAATGCATGCTCCACAAAGTTTGAGGTGCAGTTTTCCGCTCAAATAGAAATGCCTAGAAGCCATAGAATGTTTTCATAACACACTAACACGATTAGTTATAAAAAATGGCAGAGTTAAAAAAAAATGGCAAAACTATATGAGTCTTGAACAGTCTTGGAAAGTATAAACAAAATCAAATTGAATATTAGATATATAATGATATTAATTGTTGAAAGATCGATCAGTTCAAGAATTTTTTTCACTGTAATTTTTATTTTCATTTTCAATGCTGTAAGAACTGGAAAATAATAAATTTGTAATATACGAGTAATTCGTTTTCAGTGAAGCACCAATGACACAGAAGGCTTTAGGTTTTTACAGTTAAAGAAGGGGGCAGTATTCAAATTTTGTTTGTAGTGAAACTATTTGTCTTGACCAATCTTGAAAAGAACTAATAAATTAAACTGAATATTTGATGCATAATGATATTAATTGCTAAAAGCTCATCAGTTCAAAATTTTACTGTGATTTTAATATTTATTTTCAATATGAAGTACAAAAGAAAACATTTGTAATATAATTCGTTTTCAGTAAAGCGCCAGTGACGCAGTAGGTTTTAGGTTTCTGCTGTGAGGCGATACCCAAACTCTTGTTTGTAGTTATTTGTATTCGATCCAAACTGGATTTCCATATTCGTTTTAATTTTCAATCGTTTTAAGATTTATTTATTCATTTACATTAATATATATTGTATGTTTGTTTTCATTGATTGTTTATTTAATTCCTGTTCCTTTTAAGTTTCATTTATGATTCAATAGTAAAATATTTTTTGTCTTTTTAAGCTATATCTACCTATTCAATCCAAGCATTACTCACTTTAATATCTATTTACTAATTTATATTATTACTTGTTGTCTGTTTTTTGCTATAATTGTTTATTAAATTTCTGTTCGTTTTGAGTTTCGTTTATTCTTTAATAGTAATTTCTGGTCGTTTTGAGTTTAAATTTTAACATTTATTTGTATATCCTGAGCTTAAGTTTAAAATGGCCTTTACTTTTCTTTTAAAAACTTATTTTTAGTAAAGTTTTTTTTAATTAATTTTTTTTCTTTTTTGATTTCAAAAAGTTTCAAGTTTTTATGGCATGGGGGGGGAGGGTACTTACTGTACGATTATTCTTGACTTTAAAATACAGATCTAGAACTTTCAATTTAAATCGAATGAGGCTTTTTTCAAAGTATATACGATTACCTCTTTGATAAAAACCTTATATATGAACAATAGACAGCTTGCATAACTTGTGGACAGCGATTGACAACAATGAATGGGTTGAAAAATAGCTCCAATAAGGGGGTTTAGACCATTTCACTTGCTGACACAAAGGGATCACGACTGTTTGGAATTGACCTTGGATTTTGACAGGATTTTGTGTGCCAAAGCAATTTTGCATCTATCACAGAGTATGTATTTTAACCTTATAATTGGATAATTATAATAGATTTCCTATGTGTTCTTCCCATACAAAACCCCTTCCCATAAGTTATAAACCCTTCTTAATAAGTTATGCCCCAGGGCATAACTTAAAACGCCTACCCCCGGGCCCTGGTGGGCTATGTTGACACCGGAGTTTTTTTGTTATCAGAAATTAGAACTATTTTAACAAAATGTCTATCTCAAAATTTTTATCTGATGCATTTATGGCGTGGAGGAGGGGGGGGGCTAGTCACCCTCCAATCTCTTTTGACTCTTAAAAAGTAAACAAGAAATTTCAATTTTCAGTCAAATGAGCCCTCTCTAAAGTTTATACGAGCATCCCTTCCATAAGAAATAATGGGAAGGATTCGGAGAATTCTTAAATTACAACCCTTGCCCTGAGGGCTGTGGGGGAACTGTCATCCTCAAAGACCTAATTTCCAGAACTTAAAACTACGTTTAATTAAATGGCTGTTTGATTGGATGTGTTTGGGGAAAAGGTGGGCGTGAGAGGGGGTTTAGTTGCCCTCAAATTACTTTCAACTATTAAAAAGGGCACTAGTCCTTTGAATTTCCAATCGAATGAGCCTTTTTTGAACTTTCTACGACACCGCCTTCTATAAAACCTTATATGCCCCCAGGGTATAACTTAAAACCCTTGCCTTGAGGGTTGTGGGGGAGTGTCTCCTCCCCTGGATCCGCTACTGTCTTACACTCTCTGTTTCTTTCCTTGTTAGGGAGGAGAGCAGATGCCTATTAGGTGTGTGTTAATATCAACACATTTAAACGCTCATTGAACCTTTCAGGAATAAACACAATTAGTTCAAAGGAAGGGGTGGGGGAAAAGGGCGCGTGGGAGGGTTGTTTGCCCTTTGATCAATTTTGACTCTTAGTAGCTGGACTAGAACTTATATTTTCCTATCGAATGAGCCCTCTCTAAGATTTACACGAGAATCTCTTCCTGC
Organism: Artemia sp. Qi Xiang Cuo; assembly: GCF_049724085.1. Taxonomy (NCBI): domain Eukaryota; kingdom Metazoa; phylum Arthropoda; class Branchiopoda; order Anostraca; family Artemiidae; genus Artemia; species Artemia sp. Qi Xiang Cuo. The sequence continues at coordinate 9,586,293 of NC_142801.1, forward strand.
CCCCGGGCCCTGGGGTGTTTTGTCGATGCCAGAGTTTTGTTACTATTTTTAACAACTTTCAACTATTTTTAACAAAATGTTATTTTTAACCCTTGCATATAAAGCAGCTCTGGGGGGAAAGTAATAAAAAATATTGAAGCTATATAAGATTTCTTTATGTATTTATGGTTTGCACCAATTATCTTTACGTTTGTAAGATAGTTAATTTTAATTTATGTTCGTTCGTTTGACCCAAATAACATCACTTTCGACTATTAAAAAGGGCACTAGCCCTTTGAATTTCTAATCGAATGAGCCTTTTTTGAAGTTTCTACTACAACGCCTTCTATAAAAACCTTATATGCCCCCAGGGCTTAACTTAAAACCCTTGCCCTGAGGGTAGTGGGGGATTGTCCTCCTCAAAAATATATTTTATATCTGGAAATCAACTATGCTGAACGAAATGGCTATCTCAAAATTTTGATTGGATGTGTTTGGGGGAATGATTAGCGTGGGGGGGGGGGGCAAGTTGCCCTCCAATCACTTTCGACTATTAAAAAGGGCACTATTCCTTTGAATTTCCAATCGAATGAGCCTTTTTTGAAGTTTCTACGACAACGCCTTCTAGAAAAACCTTATAAGCCCCCAGGGCATAACTTACAACCCTTGCCCTGAGGGTCTTGGGGGATTGTCCTCCTCAAAAACATATTTTCTATCTGTAAATCAACTACGCTGAACAAAATGGCTGTCTCAAAATTTTGATTGGATGTGTTGGAGGGATTGATGGGCGTGGGGGGGGGCTAGTTGCCCTCCAATCACTTTCGACTATTAAAAAGGGCACTTTCCCTTTGAATTTTTAATCGAATGAGCCTTTGTTGAAGTTTCTATGACAACGCCTTCTATAAAACCTTATATGCCCCCAGGGCATAACTTAAAACCCTTGCCCTGAGGGTTGTGGGGGATTGTCCTCCTCAAAAACATGTTTTCTATGTGAAAATTAACTACGCTGAACAAAATGGCTATCTGAAAATTTTGATGGGCTGTGTGTGGAGAACGGATGGGCGTGGGGGGGGGCTAGTTCTCCTCCAAATACTTGCGACTCTTAAAAAGGACTCTATCCCTTTGACTTTTTCAGGGACTGAACCTCTTTGATGTTTCTACTACAATGATCTCTATTAAAACCTTATATAATCTCAGGGTATAAGTTAAAATCCTTGCTCTGAAAGTTCTGGGGGAGTGTCCTCCTAGTTTCTATCTGGAAATCAACTACGCTGAACAAAATGGCTATCTCAAAATTTTGATTGGATGTGTTTGGGGGAACAATGGACATGGGGGGGCTAGTTGTCCTCCAATCACTTTCGACTATTAAAAAAGGGCACTAGCTTTTTGAATTTCCAATCGAATGAGCCTTTTTTGAACTTTGTACGACAGCGCCTTCTATAAAAACATTATATGCCCCCAGGGTATAACTTAAAACCCTTGCCCTGAGGGTTGTGGGGGAGTTTCCTCCTCAACAATATATTTTCTATCTGGAATCAACTACGCTGAACAAAATGGCTATCTCAAAATTTTGATTGGATGTTTGGGGGAATAATTGGCGTAGGGGGGGGGGCTAGTTGCCCTCCAATCATTTTCGACTATTAAAAAGGGCACTAGCTTTTTGAATTTCCAATCGAATGAGCCTTTTTTGAAGTTTCTACGACACCGTCTTCTACAATAACCTTTATGCTCCCGGGAATTAACTTAAAACCCTTGCCCTGAGGGGTTTGGGGGATTTTCCTCCTAAAAAATATATTTTGTCTCTGAAAATCAACTATGCTGAACAATATAGCTATCGCAAAATTTTGATTGAGTGTGCTTAGGAAAATAAGTAGCGTGGGGGGGGGGGGGGCTACTTGCCCTCCAATCACTTTCAACAATTAAAAAGGGCACTATCCCTTTGAATTTCCAATCGATTGAGCCTTTTTTGAAGTTTCTACGACAACGCCTTCTAGAAAAACCTTATAAGCCCCCAGGGCATAACTTAAAACCCTTACCCTGAGGGTTCTGGGTGATTGTCCTCCTCAAAAACATATTTTCTATCTGGAAATCAACTACGCTGAACAAAATGGCTATCTCAAAATTTTGATTTGATGTGTGTGGGGGAATGATGGGCGTGGAGGGGGGCTAGTTGCCCTCCAATCACTTTAGACTATTAAAAAGGCACTTTCCCTTTGAATTTTCAGTCGAATGAGTCTTTTTTGAAGTTTCTATGACAACACCTTCAATAAAAACCTTATATGCCCCTAGGGTATAACTTTAAAACCTTGCCATGAGGGTTGTGGGGGAGTGTCCTCGTCACAAATATGTTTTCTATCTGAAAATCAACTACGCTGATCAAAATGGCTATCTCAAAATTTTGATTGGTTGTGTTGGGGGTACGGATGGGCGTGGGGGGGGGCTATTTCCCCTCCAAACACTTTTGACTATTAAAAATGACTCTTTCCCTTTGAATTTCCAAGCGAATGAACCTCTTTTAAGTTTCTACGACAACGACTTCTATAAAAACCTTATATGCCCCCCAGGGCATATCTTAAAACCCTTGCCCTGTGGGTTGTGGGGGAGTGTCCTCCTAAAAAATATATTTTATATCGTTAAATCAACCATGCTGAACAAAATGGTTATCTCAAAAATTTTTCTTGGTTGTTTTTGGGGGAATGCTGGGCGTGGGGGGGGGGGGGGGCTAGTTGCCCTCCAATCACTTTCGACTATTAAAAAGGTCACTAGATTTTTGAATTTCCAATCGAATGAGCCTTTTTTGAAGTTTCTACGACAACGCCTTCTATAAAAAAAATTATATGCCCCCAGGGTATAACTTAAAACCCTTGCCCAGAGGGTTGTGGGGGAGTTTCCTCCTCAAAAATATATTTTCTATCTGGAAATTCACTACGCTGATCAAAATAGCTATCTCAAAATTTTGATTGGATGTGTTTGGGGGAATAATTGGCGTAGGGGGGGGGCTGGTTGCCCTCCAATATCTTTCGGACTATTAAAAAGGGCACTAGCTTTGTGAATTTCCAATCGAATGAGCCTTTTTTGAAGTTTCTATGACAGCGCCTTCTATAAAAACCTTATATGCCCCCAGGGTATAACTTAAAACCCTTGCCCTGAGGGTTGTGGGGGATTGTCCTCTGTGTTTGGGGGAATAATGGGCGTGGGGGGGGGGGGCTAGTTGCCCTCCAATCATTTTCGACTGTTAGAAAGGGCACTAGAACTCTCGATTTCCAATCGAATGAGCCCCCTTTGAAGTTTCTACGACGACCCCTTCCGTATGAAGTGCCTCTGGGAAAAAAATAATAAATAATCAGAGGCAACGCTGTAGCGTTGCCTATTGTACAGGCCATACGGGTCCAATGTTTTATTATTATTATTTATTATTTTTTTTTCCCCAGAGGCACTTCATATGGTAGGAGTTGTCGTAGAAACTTCAAAGGGGGATCGTTCGATTGGAAATCGAGAGTTCTAGTGCCCTTTTTAATAGTCGAAAGTGATTGGAGGGCACCTAGCCCCCCCACGCCCACCATTCCCCCAAACACATCCAATCAAAATTTTGAGATAGCCATTTTGTTCAGCATAGTTGATTCCAAATAGAAAATATATTTTTGAGGAGGACACTCCCCCACAACCCTCGGGGCAAGGGTTTTAAGTTATGCCCTGGGGGCATATAAGGTTTTTATAGAAGGCGTTGTCGTAGAAACTTCAAAACAGGCTCAATCGATTGGAAATTAAAGGGCTAGTGCCCTTTTTGATAATCGAAAGTGATTGGAGTGTAACTAGCCCCCTTCCCCCCCCCCACGCCCATCATTTCCCCAAACACATTCAATCAAAATTTTGAGATAGCCATTTTGTTCAGCGTAGTTGATTTCCAGATAGAAAATATGTTTTTGAGGAGGACACTCCCCCACAACCCTCGGGGAAAGGGTTTTAAGTTATGCCCTGGGGGCATATAAGGTTTTTATAGAAGGTGTTGTCGTAGAAACTTCAAAACAGGCTCAATCGATTGGAAATTAAAGGGCTAGCGCCCTTTTTAATAGTCGAAAGTGATTGGAGTGCAACTAAACCCCCCCCCCACGCCCCTCATTTCCCGAAACAAAGCCAATCAAAATTTTTAAGATAGCCGTTTTGTTCAGCGTGGTTGATTTCCAGATAGAAAATATGTTTTGGAGGAGGACACTCCCCCAGAACCTTCAGGGCAAGGGTTTTAAGATATGCCCAGGGGGCATATAAGGTTTTTATAGAAAGCATTGTCGTAGAAACTTCAAAACAGGCTCATTCGATTGGAAATTAAAGGGCTAGTGCCCTTTTTAATAGTCGAAAATGACTGGAGGGCAACTAGCCCCCACGCCCATCATTCCCCCAAAATCATCCAATCAAAATTTTGAGATAGCCATTTGGTTCAGCGTAGTTGATTTTCACATAGAAAACACGTTTTTGAGGAGGATACTCCCCCACAGCCCTCAGGACAAGAGAAATAATTTATGCACTAGAGAATTATAAGGATTTCATAGAAAGTATTGGCATAGAAACTTCAAAAAAGACTCATTGAAATGGAAATACAAAGGACTAGGTCCCTTTTTAATAGTCGAAAGTGATTGGAGGGCAACTAGCCCCCCTTCCCCACGCCCATCATTTCCCCAAACACATCAAATGAAAATTTTGAGATAGCAATTTTATTAAGTGTAGTTCATTTCCAGATAGAAAATATATTTTTGAGGAGGACACTCCCTCAAAACCCTCAGGTCAAGGGTTTTAAGTTATGCACTGAGTGCATATAAAGTTTTTTTAGAAGTCGGTGTCGTAGAAACTTCAAAAAAGGCTCATACAAGTGGAAATTAAAGGGCTAGTGCCCTTTTTAATACTCAAAGTGATTGGAATGTAACTAGCCCCCCTCCCCTTCGCCCACGCCCATCATATTACCAAACACATCCAATCAAAATTTTCAGATAGCCTTTTTTTTCAGCGCAGTTGATTTTCCGGTAGAAAATATGTTTTTGAGGAGGACGCTCCCCCACAACCCTCAGCACGAGGGTTGTAAGTTATGCCCTGGGGGGCACATATAAGGTTTTTATAGAAAACGCTGTCGTAGAAACTTCAAAACAGGCTCATTCGATTAGAAATTAAAGGGCTAGTGCCTTTTTTAATAGTCAACAGTGATTTGAGTGAACCTAGCCCCCCCCCCACGCCTAGGATTCGCCCAAACACATCAAATCAAAATTTTGAGAGAGCCATTTCGCTCAACATAGTTGATTCTTCAATATAAAATATATCTTTGAGGACAATCCCCCACAACCCTCAGGGCAAGGGTTTTAAGTTATGCCCTGGAGTCATATAAGATTATTATAGAATGCGGTGTCGTAGAAACTTCAAAAAAAGCTCATTCGATTGGAAAGTCAAAGGGCTAGTGCACATTTTAATGTCGAAAGTGATTTGAGGGCAACTAACCCCCTCTCACGCCCACCTTTCCCCCAAACACATCCAATCAAAATTTTGAGACAGGCATTTTATTAAACGTAGTTTTAAGTTCTGGAAACCAGGTCTTTGAGGATGACAACTCCCCTACAGCCCTCAGGGCAAACGTTGTAATTTAAGGATTCTCCGAATCCTTCCCATTATTTCTTATTTATGGAAGGGATGCTTGTATAATTTTTTGATAGGTCTCATTTGACTGAAAATTAAAAGTTCTTGTTCACTTTTTAAGAGTCAAAAGAGATTGGAGGGTGGCTAGGCCCTCCCCCCCTCCTCCACGCCCTAAAGGCATCAGGTAAAAATTTTGAGATAGACATTTCGTTAAAATAGTTCCAACTTCTGATAACAAAAAACTCTGGTGTCGACACAGACCACCCGGGCCCGTGGATAGGCGTTGTAAGTTATTCCCTGGGGCATAACTTATTAAAGGGGCTTTTTAACTTATGGGAAGGGGTTTTATATGGGAAGAAAACATAGGAAATCTATTATAATTTTCCAATTATAAGGTTAAAATAAATACTCTGAGATAGATGTAAAATTGCTTTGGCACACAAAATCCTATTAAGGTCAATTCCAAACAGTCGTGATCCCTTTGTGTCAGCAAGTGAAATGGTCTAAACCTAGTTGCCCTCCAATCAATTTCGACTATTGAAAATAGCACTAGAACTCTCAATTTACAATCAAATAAGTCTGCTTTCAAGTTTCTACGACGAACTCGTCCATATGAAGTGCCTCTGAGGAAAAAAATAAATAAATAATAATAATAATAAAACATTAGAGCCGTATGGCCTTTACTATAGGCAGCTGATAAAAAATCCATATTTTCTCCTTAATCAATTAAACGAGGCAAGGATACTTTAACTTTACTTCCGAAAATAATGTTTGAACCTCAGAATCCCGGAAACCCAATATTTTTCTAAAGAACGTTTTCTCAAACGTTGTGACAGATTCGTTTTAGCTTTCAATTTTCTTTTCAACGGAATAAAAGAAGTAATAAAAATTCTGAAAAAATTTTCGACTCCAAAATTGAATTTAAAAAAGTATTTTAGCCAAAAAACAAATCCGAAGTTAACAGTAGTTACGGTTACTTAAAAATATTGTCCCAGATAAAAAGGTGAAACGATATTTAAGAAAGAGGCAAATATAAAGGATTTTGTTTTTTTCTGGGGGGGGGGAGGAAGGGATGAAGAGTAGATGTTATTTCGAAGGGGTGAAGGCAATGCCGTATCCAGGAGGGGGGGGGGGGGTAACGCATCAAAATTTGTTTAGGTGCATTTTTGTTATGTTTTTAAGAGTCGGACAAAAATTTTGGGGGGAAGGAACCCCCTAGTCCCCCCTGGATAAGGCCTAAGGTGTAGCCAAAATTGGCAAATTATTTTGAAAATGTAAGAAATGATATGAAAAATCTTAAAATATCGACGTTGCAGGGGAGGGGACATGACGTCAAAGTGCCTTTTTGGAAATTCTCTCATAATATGAAACAGTTCGTTCCACATTTCAGGTCAAAACACAAACAGAACAATTTAAACACAGTTTCATACAAGCACTGTTGGCGCATACTGGGCCATCGAAAGCCAAAATTCTTCATGACAATTCATAGTGGTGGGTAAGCACGTACACAAGGAGAGGGCCTTCCATCCGATATCCTAATTTTTTCCCAGTTTACAGACAGTAATTATTCAAATTATTAAGCAATATTTTTTAAGTTATTAGTCCCCTCCCCCCCCCCCCCGTAAAAAAATAGTGCGTAGGTGTTTGGTAGTGACAATCAAACAATTCGTGGTAATGAACTATACGCAGAGAGCGACTCGGCCCAATCGTAAGAAGAATTCTAAAAAAAAAAAAAAATTTGATAACAAAAGAAATGTAAAGAAAGTGGAGAAAGCATTGAAATATGAACTAAGGAGGTGTGAAGTGGAGGCCATGGATAAAATTGCCGAAGATTTAGAAGATGCAGCTAGACGGCATAATAGTAAAATATTGTACTGGCACGTTAACAAATTGAGAGGTAGTAGTCAATTCGGACTTGTCCCAGTTAAAGATACGAATGGGGCTAATACGAATTAGCGATAAGGAAAAAGCTAAAGCGAGATGGGCCGAACATTTTGAGAATTTGCTTAACCGAGATAGAGTTGCAGGAAAAAATATAGAGGAAAATGAAAAAGTTTGTGATACCTTGGATGTGAAGGAAGATTTATTTTGTGAGGAGGAATTAGCAACAGTACTAAAAGGATTAAAGAATAATAAGGCTCCGGATGCTGATAGGGTAGTAAATGAGTTTCTTAAGTATGGTGGCTCTGAGGTTAGAAATAAGTTATTGAAGATTATGAATATGATTTTTGAAAAAAAGGAAGTACCTAACAATTTTAGGAAAACCTTAATTAAGCCACTTTATAAGAAAGGTGTTAAAAGTGAGTGTGGTAATTATCGTGGCATTAGTCTGGTCTATGTAGGTAGCAAATTACTTAGTAATATGATACTCTTTAGACTCAGAGATGCCGTAGACAAAGTTCCAAGAGAAGAAGAGTGCATTTCTAGAAAAGGTAGAGGATGTGTCAACCAAATTTCCACTCTTAGGTTAAACGTTGAGAAGTGCCTGAGTTTTCAAACACCTTTGGTCCTCAGTTTTATAGATTATGAGCAAGCGTTCAATTCTGCTGACAGAGGAGCTTTAGTAAAGGTTTTATCCTTGTATGGTAAACCAGACACACACATTAAAGTGAGTAGTGCTATATACGAGAATAATACTGTTGTAGTTAAAGTAGGAAATTAGGTTAGCAGCTGGTTTCGTATTAAACCAGGAGTCAAGCAGGGTTGTGTTCTACCTCCCTTTATCTGAATCATTTTGATTAACTTTGCCTTAAGGAGCACAGGAAAGGCAATGGGAGACCACGGAGTCCAATGGGGAGGAAAAAGTCTCCTGAACTTGGATTATGCTGATGATTTAAGCATCCTAGATGAAAGTGTGAGCAAAATGAATGAAGTTTTAGAGGTTTTGCGAGTTCAGGGTGCTAGTATTGGTTTGAAAATTAATGTTAGGAAGACCAAGTCACTAAGGCTAGGAATAAGTGAAGATGAAAACGTGACGTTGGGTAATGAAAAGATTGATCAGGTGGGCAGTTTCACTTACCTTGGTAGTATTATTAGTAAAGATGGTGGGAGCAGTGAAGATGTTAAAAATAGAATAGCCAAGGCTCAGGGTGTTTTTTCACAGTTAAAAAAACTCTGGAAGAATAGGAAGATAAGTCTGCAAACCAAGATTAGAATCTTAGAAGCTACAGTGATAACAGTGATCAAATATGGCTCTGAAGCATGGACGCTCCGAAAAGCGGATGAAGATTTGCTAGATGTTTTCCAGAGAAATTGCTTAAGGATTGTTCTGGGTACCCGGCTGACTGACCGTATTTCAAACAATAGGCTATACGAAAAATGTGGTTCAATACTGCTTTCTAGGTCTATAATGAAAGAAAGGTTGAAGAGGTTAGGGCATGTTGTGCGGATGAAGGATGACAGATTGCCGAAGATTTTTCTTTTCGGCCAACCATCTAGGGCTTAACGGAAAGCAGGTCGTCACCATCTGGGGTGGGAGGACGTCATAAAGAAAGATTTAAAGGAAATGGGAACTTCGTGGGCGGGTGTAAAAAGGGAGGCTTTGAATAGATTGGGGTGGAGGAGGAGCGTGCGTAGCTGTGATGGCCTCAGGCGGCTTGGTGCTGCGATGAGTTGTTAGTAGTAGTAGTAGTAATACATAAAAGAGATTGGCTTTTAATACTGATTCCCAAAATATAAAATTAATCAAGTTTAATGTTGCCTACCAAAAGCCAAGAGCCTGAGAAAATTTGACAGATTTTCAAAAAAAAACGGGGGAGACAACCACAAAAAGTCAAGTGGTCTTAACAGAAATCACACCATGAGATTCAGTGTATCAGAGAACCCTACAGTAGAGGTTTCAAGTTTCTATCTAAAAAATGTGGAATTTCGGATTTTTTTTTGTCAGAAGAAAGATTACAAATGCGTTTTTATTTTTTTTTTTTTTCTTCTTCTTTTTTTGCAGGAGTTATCGTATCAAACCAATGGTCCCAGAAGATAGTGAGTGGCTCATTCAAAAACAAAAGTTCTAGTGCCCTTTCTAAGCGAACAAAAAGATTGGAGGGCAACTAGCCCACATCCCCCGATCCATGTTTCCCCTAAGACAACCGATCAAAATTCTCAGATATCAATTTGGTTCAGCATAGTTGAAAGGTCCAAAAACTATGCCTCTTGGGATGACACTACCCCTAGGATCCCTGAGGAAAGGGCTGTAAGTTATGCAATTTGCCCATCGTTTACACATAGTATTCATTATCGGGAAACATAAGCAAATTTTTAGGAGAGGGGAAGTTTCTGAGGGGGAGAGGGGTTCCATCAGAAAATTTTTCCAGGGGAGGAAATTTTCAGGGGTTTTTTCAAGGGGAAAATTTCCTATCATGATTCGAAAAATAGTCATGAATTAAATATTAGAAAACACGTTTTTCCAACTGATCGTAAGGAGGAATATTAAAACTTAAAACAAACGGAAATTATTTCGTATATGATGGGTGCTGCCCTTTCCTCATACCTCCCTCTGCAAACTAAAGTTTGAGTTTTAGTCAAAATTCTTTAAGAACCACTCCTGAAATAAAGGGTTGTTGATTTTGAATGAGAAATATTTTTGAAGAGCTTTAAGACTTTAACGCAAAGAACGATGGATGAGGAAGGGGCAGCCCCCGTCATGTACGGTACACATACCCTGGGCGCAGATACCTCTTGTGTGCCTGACACTTCCATTATTAGGGACATTGGTACTATTTACTTTATTTATACTGTTATTTTATGAATAAATTAGTTCAGTAACAATTTAAACTCTGGCAGGATGCTACGAAAAAGATCCGACGACAGGCAGGACCTTCAACGGCCCTTGTTTGAGCAGTTTTTATTTAAAAGAATGTGACAAAAATTTAGGGTAATGGTATTTAGGACTGAGGACAGCAGGACTGAGAAGGAGGAAATACAGAATAATTTTTATTTGTTTTAAGTCTTAATGTTGCTCCTTACTTTCACTTGAAAAACTTGTTTTTTTATATTTAATTTCGGACAGTTTCTCAAATAATGCTAGGAAATCCCCTTCCCTCTCCGCTTGTAAAATTTTCCCATATATTTTTCTCCCGACGGAAAATTCTCCTCGTGGGATTCCCTGTAGGAACAATAAGAACATATTTAATGCAGGAAAAATACCTTGAATGAAATAACAGGATAGCGTATAGGAAATTAAACAAATATATTTCCTCAGCCAGTAGCAAATTTTTATTTCCAAGATATACATTTTTTTTTTTAGGACATTAAATAAGTTTAAAAGGGGCAATCCAGCTGAAAACCATGAATTTGCCCTGCGATGTGAACTAGTTTCCATCAGTCTCCTTTTCTCTCTTAATCAATAGCACTATAATTCAATTATTAATTCGTAAAATTAAAGATAAAATTAAAATTTTTAATTTTACACATCTATAATTTTACTCATAGTCTTCTTTAATCAAAAATTAATTTTGTTCTCATTGTGGCGAAATTGCATTATGCAACCACTGACGATAAAAATGATGAAAATGATGGTGAAGAAATGTGGTCCATTATGAAGAAATGGCCAAATGTGGGCCATTATTCACGAAGGGCACTCATCTTGCACGGAGCAAATTATTTCCGAACTTCAGGATACAATCAGATTTCAGGGTCAAAGTGGCCACCTCAGTCACAAAATTTTTTTTTCCTACAATGCCTAGTACAAAATTAAGCCTTAGTTTAAGAATAAATATGGTAAATGAGCTTGTTAATATGAAATTGCTTATTTATTCAAGTATAAAATAAAATATGAAAATAATTATTCAGCTTGCAATTGTTGGACAGTACCAGACAAAGCAAAAGAATCGAAGAAGAAGAAATTGTCAATAGTCTTCTCATGCCAAGTAATGGCTCTCACAATCTCCTGAGACAGAACTCCTCCAACAACAGCGGCAACGGATATTTCATCTCCGTAGACATTCCTAAAATTAAAATAAAAAAATTGAAGAAACATAAAATTTATAGTTATTATAGTTTATATTTTATTAATTTCATTTAAATTTTTTTTTAATTTTTATTTATAAATTCTTCATTTTATATTTCACTTAAAGTAAATTAAAATTTATTAAAATGAAATTAAATTCCGTGTTACAAAGCTAACTAATATCATGGTTGCAGTCTCAGAATTGCACAGTCAGACTTTAGAATGGAGTTGGATGGGCCATGTGAACCACTTTCTCCTCTCTAATCTTATATATTGAAAATCCTTGCACAATTTCCGATGTAAACGAGGTGTAATATGCCAACCTTTCTACTAAAAAGTTGGGGTGGGGAATTTTGGATGACCAGGGGGCCCACTTTATTGTGGTCCCCCTGCAAATAGTGCCCCCTTGTAGTCATACCGATTTATAATCGTCGAATTGCTCCATTTAAACAACGTGCATTATGCCTACATGACTATCTTTCATCTAAAAAGTTGACAGCAGGATGGAAACTTTTTGGGTCTAACTAAAAGCAAAAATCTTACTTATGTATTGTGAATTTTATGTGATTTTTTCCCTGTGGTTCTAACTAAACTTTTTGGGTCTAACTAAAAGCGAAAATCTTACTCATGTATTGTGAATTTTATGTGATTTTTCCCCTGTGGTCATACATTTTGATAATAATCACATTATTCAGATTTGAACAGTGTGAAGCATATCTATCTTTCAGCTAAAAAATTCAAGACAGAGTGGACAGAATGTCCAGTTCACACTATCGAACCTATAATTTTTGTTTTTGTTTTTACCGAGAAATATTTAGTAGTTGACAAACTATTGCTAGTAATTAAAATTAATATCAACAAAAATAAACGTTTGAATTATTTTGAATTGAGTTGTACATATATTGATATAATAGTCTAAAATAAGCAAGACAGTAAGAGAATAAAACGCGTATAATTAATATTTTAATTAATTCCAATTATCCTGTACCGAAAAAAATTTTGTTCGAGGGATGGTCGTTTAAGTTTTTTTGCCTGCATATTTACGATTAATTTACGAATCTGAGAAATATTTTGGGGGTGTTCAAACTCGGTTACCCTCTCCCCTGGATATGGCCCTGCGAATCATACCTTTCTTTTTAATTTAAACCAAGCTTTGACATTACCTTAGACCTTAGTCTCTCCAGAGGCACACAGGGCGTCATTGAGTAGCCTCAAATTTCCCTCGAGTGGGTCGCTGCGTAGAAGTCCTCCCACTAACAAGCTAATTCGCATTAAAAAATCTTATCCGGGGACTCACATGAGCTGTCGTCAGGTTGAGAGATTTAGATCAGAGGCTATCATTGACGTTTCTTTAGCGGGCATTGTCTTACGGGCTTAGCTTTGGGCTTAATTTAAACATTTACCTTAAACCTAAAACCTTCAGTTCAATCGTTTTTTTTTTTTTTAAAGAAAACGAAATATATTAACTTAAAAGACGCTGCTCTGTGACGCAATCGACGTTGAGATTCCTAAACACAAAGATTCTTCACTATCACGCAGAACGGCTCTCACTTCTCTCCTCAAGACAACAACGCACCTCCTTCACAATTACAAATCACATATCATACCTTAACTATCGGATACCTCCCTCCCTCCCAGAAAGCACAATCATCTCACCTAAATAAAAAAAAATGATTATTCGGATTTGGGTTAAACTTAACCCAAAACCAAACCACATTAAACCTAAAACTTATACAAGAATTGGGTGCACTGTAAACTATAGGTCACATAAAACAGAATATTGACTTATTTCCTTTCGACATTCCTGCTTTTAATGAAGAAAACAATAGAAATGAAATTGTCTTACTCTAGCATAGCATCAGTAACCTTGTCAGTCTTAGAAAGCTGACGAATGGTCTCTCGAATTTCGACCAGTTTCTCTCTATCTTCATCTTTCTTGTCCTTCTCGGGAAGTCTATCAAACTTCTCACGAAACTCCAACATAACTGAAAGAAACACATCTTAAAGTACCAAGTACATCCAAAAAAAACCTCTTTCTCCCTGGACGTATCCTAGGATACGTCCTATCCTAAGATATCCTAGGACGTATCCTCCCTGGACATATCCATACCTTAAAACCACGATTTTCTAAGATTTTGCTTTTGGTTGTTTCAAAATCATGAAGTTTTTAGTACAGCCCCACACTTTTCTCAGAGTTAACACGTTGACACGCGAAAATAAACAAGAAAATTAATTGGTTAAGGTTGACAACCCTGTTCTTTGCGACGAAAGATACGTTTATTGTATTGAAAAAAAAGAAAGGATAAACTATCTACTGGTCACGTGTTCGATGGCAAAACGGCTTCAAAGGGAGATGTTTTTCGCCCTATGGTGTCGCTTACCTATTTTCACCCGATTGGGTTAAAGTGACTGGTTTGGAAGCTGAGGAGAATATGGTCCTTACTTCCGTCCCATGTGCGGTAAAGAGGAAGATTTCGTTCATTTTGTGGGGAAGTGTAGTGAATTAATAGATTTAAGGAAAGAATTGTTTGGGGTTGACGCTTGGGAGAGAGATGAGATAATAAATTTATTAGCAAGGAAAGATATGGGAGGTATAAAGAGATTCAGAAGGTTCCTGACGATGGGTATAGAGCACAGAGAAAGGTTTTTTGAGGATTAGGAGTGAAGGTGATATTTCACTAGCCTAGATTATACTTTTGTGCCAATTTAAGTTTGTATGAAAGTGTCTTTGATTTTGTTACCACGGCCCTTTGGGCTTTCGTGTCAATAAATTCTATTCTATTCTAAATTCTATGCGAAAACAAGTGCAGAATTGTGAAGACAGGCCTGTCAAAATCACGAAAGAGGAGACGCGATAGCTTCTGCAGAAAGGCGAAGATTTTATTCCTTTAGCTCCTTCTAATGACGTACCCAAGAACTATTTGTTGCAAGAATGTCGGAAAGCAGCAAAGAACGAGGAAATAGGATCGAGAAAAACAAATTTTGTGGAAGGATGGCATTTATAGTAACTAAACTTTAGTAACAGACATTATTTACATGTTATGCTTCTCGTCTCAGACGCCAAGGAAAAGAAAATACACCGCATTTCGTCATTTTCAATCCCTCTGAAACCCCAGTTGTTTTCGATGCTGTTTCTGCTACAGAGCCTACAGAAGTAAACGAGATTTCCCGTAAGCTAGATGGATTTATTAACGTCAACCGCTGCTGCTTACAGTTTGCAAAGCGTAAGGCCATCGTATACGATAGCACAAATAACTGGCCATAAAATATCAGGGATTCTCAAGACCGTAAATAGTTTATTGACAATATACGCAAAGAAGCTTCAAATGATATTACGGATCTGAAGCGATTGGATGACGACTGGAAAATTGTTGTGCGCTCTAAATCACTGGCTGGTAAAATAGTTGAGAGTGTGAAAGCCGCTCAACCTTCTACGAGGGCTTCTATGAGAAAACAAGTCGTCGCAGCCGTTGTTAAACAAGTGATTCAGTCCTTAGACTGTTCAAGCCTTCAACAACGAATCCCCTCAAAAAACCCGTAAGAAAAATAAGCGTGGCACCTCTCTCACTTTTAAAGTGCAGCTTGAGCCTCCATCCAACCCTTTTTCCTAAAGGAACCAGTGCTCATTCGTTATGAACGTCTGCCTGATCAGAAAGTTATCTTTCTTCGACGTCGATGCTTAAAGTGTCCCGAGGTATGTCACCTAGCAGTGAATTACCAATCAAGTTCTATCGTGACAGATGTGGTTCTGCCGATTACGCATCCGACCGTTCTAACGCGTTAACAGCTAATATGGTCTGTGTGTTATGCAAGGCTGTTGGCCATACATGTTACAGTGTAAAATGTCCAAATAATCGCCCAGCCAAAGTTGAGCCTAATCTGCATGGTCAGAGTGCCCATGGTCGGCCATAATGTCAGTATTACGTGCTTAACTCTAAACATTAACGGTGGGTTCGTTCGAAAGTGTTCAGTTCTCGATAAGCTCGTGTCAAAACATAATGTGATTCGCTTACAAGAACATCTTTAAAGTAATTTAAGCTTTAATCTTTTGGATATCAGAGAAGAGTTCACTTGCTATGCAACTCCAGCTAAGAAAAATAGTGCTGGAGGTAGACCGTCGGGAGGTTTGCGATTTACATGAATTCCGCTATACATTCGGTGCTTAAAGATTCCACTGATTACTTTCTTGCTGATTATGTATTTATCTATAATATTTATTTTCCGACTGATTACTATGATGATACGACTGATTACTATGATGATACATCTGAGCACCTTTTTTCTCTTACATCTGAAAAGTTATGTAGAGCATTATAGTGATTCTGCATGTCTAATAGTTGGAGATTTTAACTGTACCCTAACTGCTCTATCTGCCCGCTCTTCTCTGGGTGGTGAAATATCTGATAATCATTTGAATAGAGTTGGTAAAGACAAAGATGTCCCTAAACCGAAGATACCTTTTAATTATTTAATATCTTATCACATGCCCGTATTGTTTTCCTTCTCACCAAACTAAACTTTTCGTATAATAACCCCAAAACACCAAAACATTCATCGTATGTACGCAATTGGGCATCAATGAACACTGAACTGCATTGGGATAATATTTCTACATTCCTTTCCAAGATTAAGGTACCCTTTGTCCTGATGACTAAGTACTCACCGCTGCCCGCTGAGGAAAAACGTTTCCTCCTTGATATTTATTGTGCAGAGGTATACCACACTTTAAAATATGCACAATCTCGTGCAGTTCCGTCTAAGAACAGAATCTCGTGCAGAAGCGTCACAATCTAAGAACTGTTCCTAAGTGGCAGAAAAATCAAAATCTCTCAGTCACGTGATTCAGCCAAGTTTTGGCTAAATCTATTGAATGAATGTGACCAGCCACGGTCCGGTCCTGTTAATTCCATCTGCATCGCAACAAAGAAACAGTTTGCTCAGGAGCTTCAGAACCACCGCAAGCAAATCACAGAACATAATCACAGATAACCCTCATTTCTTTTGGTCGTTTTCTCCGTCCAAGGATCTCCAAAGCTTCCCTTTCCTCTGCCAATATTCCTTTACCTCATTGGTATTTTTTCTGCGAGGCAGAATTCTCTTTAATCGCCGCTATCCAATAAACCTATAAAACACGGTTGTTCTCCCCCACATCCTCTATATTCCACACTTTTGGAAAATATTTACACACGCTGATAAATTGAAAATCTCCTCTACTTTCTTCCATTTCAAAAAATACTTACTGAGATATCCAATCCAAGCCTACGGTCTTTGACCCCCCCCCCCCAAAAAAAAAAATATCTGACTCCTAAAAGCCTAACAACAATGCTTATAAGCAAATTTTTCATGTGTTTTGAAGGTGTGCGATTGAAACTTTGAAAAGTGGGTGTTACTTAAACATAAAAAATATTAGAACGTTGGTCCGGGTAGGTATGAGGTATCGTGGTGATTTACTTAGATAACCAGTTCTAGTGTTTTTTCATTTTATGTTTTCTTGCTGTATTTTTTCGCTTGTTTTGTGTATGTCACCATGACCCAATTGGGCTTTCTTGAGAATAAATCTATCTATCTATCCATATATCTATAGCAGATCCTACAATAGCTGTTGCTAAATTTATAGAAAAATACAACCAAAAGATTTTAAACCACGCATGGAAACAACTCCTACACTTGTTACATTTACGCCCTTCTTCCTAACTTACGTTACAAGTGCTTGTTTCCTTCTTTATTTAAGTGTTTATTGAATTGTCTGTCGTCCTAAAAAGTATAGCGCTCTTTTTCATTTCTTTTTCTTTGTAGTGCTCCGTCATTTTCGCAGGAATAGGGGAATCCCCTCTATGAAGAGGGGCTTCCAAAAAATAATATTACTAATAATAAAGGGTCCTGAGTTCACTTCCCACAGCGACTGCGATTTAATCTAGCATTTAATATAGTTTTCTTCTTTTTCGTATCGTTCTCTTTTTTCTTTTTTTCGTCATTTTTGACGAATTGTGGTTGTATGAAGACGGGTTTCCACTAAATAACAATAATAATAATAAGGACTTGTGAGTTCAACTCCCATAGCGACGGCGCACACTCTAGTATTCTTTTTCAAATAAAATACATTTTTCCAGAACAGGTTCTATTAAATTAGTAAATTAGAGAGCAGTTGGAATAAATGCAGAGCGAAAGATTCCTTTCTACTCTTTGGAATCCGGCGTTTATTCGAAAGAGTCATGGTTAACTAAAGCTGTATGCAGTAGGACATTTAACAGACTGTGAGGTGAAGTCCAACAAACTTTGAGAAAAACTTCAAGAGAAAAAAAACTTATAATTTCCAACAATCTAACCTATACAGAAAATGTTATGTTTCATATTTATGTTAGTTTTACCATTAATTCTTTCGTGTTAATGACTCATTAAAAGGAGGGAGAAAAAAAAAATAATAATTACAGCAATATACTTACTTTGAGAAAGCATGAAACCAGCACCAATAGATCTATTCTTTGCATTAGAGAGACCACTTTCAAAACTTAAAAAGGGGAGATGTCTTGCTTTCTTGACTTCAGCAATCATTGCTTTCTTAGTTTCTTTATCATTGCTTTCTACATCATTGCTTTCTTTATCATTGCTTTCTTCGTCCTTCCTAGAAAAAAACACATAATTATAGCAAACCGCTTCTTTTAACCAGTATTTTCCTAATGAAATACTCGCATAAAAAATCGGTTTATCGACAGAAATAAGCAGCTAAATAAAAAATGAAATTTCGGCATGTCCATGAGTCTTGGACTCCAAACTCAGGCCCCGTCTGCTGTATGTAGACACACACTTATCACAAATAAATAACGGGCTAACAGGCAACAGGCTAATGCCCGTTGTCTTGGAAACTCGGCTACCTCTTACAACGATCCAAAATTGTCCCTCGCCAGCCTCTACTATAGTGGACGATTAGAAGCATAAAAATGGTACACAAATATTTGTATAACTCTTTGTAATTAGGTACTCTCAAATATTTTCTTCAATGCTAACTGGACAAAGGGCAAATGTATTTATTTTCTTGACAATTTCATCTACCACCTCAATCCAGCACAATTGTACCAACTCAATGCAGCACAATGCCGTCTGAGGCCAACAAAGCTACGCACGCTCCTCCTCCTTCCCAATCTATTTAAAACCCCCTCTTTACACCCTCCCAAGAAGTTTAAACTTCCTTCAAATCTTTTTTTACGACCTACACCAAACTCAGGCATGACCTTCTTTTCGTTTGGCCCTAAATGGTTGGTCGAAAGGGACGATCTTTGGTAATCTGTCATCCTTCATCCGCTGAATGTGTCCTAGCGATCTCAACCTTTCTCTCAATACAGCCTAGAAAGCAGGATAGAGCTAAGCATCGGCCCTGTTTCTGTGTATCAGAAAAACAGACCCCCCCCCCAAAAAAAAAAAATAAATAAAATAAAAAACAGAACAGAAACAGACCCGACAAAAACAGATGACTTGTTTCTGCTGTGTTTTTTTTTCCAGTGTTTTTGCTTATCTTCCTCTTTTATAGGATGTGAGACCCTCTCATTTATACTGGGCGATATTATTCGCTGCAATTCCCAAATTAGCGTAAAGAAACCGTCACAAGACCATCTCAAATCCACTAATCCACCTCTTTCTTAATCGACCACATGCGCATACGACATGATCCTGACTGCACAAGTGATTCTAAAACCTATTACAGCACAATCTCGTTCTTACCACCTCAATATTTTGAACAACGGAGTATGAAATAAAATGGATCCTTTACTTTCAAATAAAAAATCACAACAGCTTCGAATAAAATGGAAAACAAACCAAAAATTCATCCAACCAGTTTGCAACTAACACTCAAAATTAGTCACATGAAGAGCGGAAAACAATGTTAATGCTATGCCTCCGTTCTGCGTTTCCTTTTCACTACAATCAAACTAACCAAGAAAAATGTACAGTTTTTACTTAATTTTGGGCTGTTCGGTTCATACAAGGTATACAAAAGACTAGGTCTCTGGATATAGGTCTGTAGTGTCAGCTCTATGGATAAAGCTGAATCCTTGATTTTTAAGGCAAGATTTTTTGGTATTTATAACTTCTATTTTGAATTTTTTTGTGTTTTTCCAAGTGATTTTTCCAGTACTAATAGAAGATCAGTTTTAGAGTGGCTTTTATGTATTCAAGGCTTTTTTTTTACAAAATAATCAAAAAAGAGTGTTAAAACTGCAAACAAAAGAAAACAAGCACCTGGATAAATCGACCTTTACCTTCTCTTGGAAAAGCACATATTTATGGAGGGGAGTGCTCCCGCAGCTTTACAATGAATCTTCGTTTTATAAATGTAGAAAGAACAATTTAAGGCAATTTTAAAGTTTTAGGTTCTCTAATTCCAGACCTAGGTTAGCTAACCTTTTCGGATCTCATGAGTTTATTCACAACAATGCAAAATTCAATGCTCAACCTTTTACCACTCTGGATCATTTATTCGTTGTCATTTCTTCGCTAGACCAAACTTGATTTGTTCAATCAACTGTAGACAAGCAACAAGCCACCTAAGGCCAACACAGCTACGCACACTCCTTCTCCATCCCAATCTATTCAATGCATTCCTTTTTAAACCCTCGCACGAAGTTCCCATTTCCTTTAAATCTTTCTTTATGACGCCCTCCCACCCCAGACGAGGACG
Source organism: Artemia sp. Qi Xiang Cuo (assembly GCF_049724085.1). NCBI lineage: Eukaryota > Metazoa > Arthropoda > Branchiopoda > Anostraca > Artemiidae > Artemia > Artemia sp. Qi Xiang Cuo. Next base: position 9,606,506 of record NC_142801.1, read on the forward strand.
ACCTGCTTTCCGTTTAGCCCTAGACGGTTGGACGAATAGAACAATCTTTGGCAATCAGTCATCCTTCATCCACACAACGTGCCCTAGCCAACTCAACCTTTCTTTCATTATAGCCCTAGAGAGCGGTATTGAACCACATTTTTCGTATAGCCTATTGCTTGAAATACGGTCAGTCAGCCGGGCACCCAGAACAATCCTTATAATCCTTATTATATATATATATATATATATATCCTATTATATATATATATATATATATATATCCTATTATATATATATATATATATATATATATATATATATATATATATATATATATATATATATATATATATATATATATATATATATATATATATATATATATATATATATATATATATATATATATATATATATATATTGCAGAAGTAGAATACGGTATTAATTGAAATGATCTGCAAGATCAGCAGAAGTAGCAAGAATGAGTAGACTTACTTTTCGAGGGTAGGGACTTACTTTTTAAGCTGTTATGCAAGATCAGCTAAAGTAGAATAAGGTACTTATTGAGCTGTTCTGCAAGATCAGCAGAAGTAGAACAAGGTACTTATTGAGCTGTTCTTAAAGACCAGTAGAAGTAGCAAGAAGGGGTAGAAGGGACACTTACTTATTGAGCTGTTATGCAAGATTAATTTAAAAAAACTTTTTCCACAAGACAAGTTTTTCACAGAAAAGTAAAGAGCTCCATTAAGCCAAGAATGAACAAAAACAAAGTCAAATAATCTTCTAAGTGTAAAACTACCACAAATCACTATCAATAAATGAATGAAACTCAAAACAACCAGAAATTACAATAAATAGCCGAGTCAAACTTTTATTGGCAACCATTTAACACAATGCCGTTTGATTTATTTTAAAACAACATTTAGTTTTAAAGCATAATGGGCCAATTGCATAATTGTGGGGGGTTGACATGCCTAATATCCTTAAAGACAAAGTTGCTGGACCGTTCTACTATGCTGAACAATATGGCAGTCTCAAAATTGTGACTGGATACGTCTGGAAAACAAATGGGCTTGAGAGATGGGCTGCTTGCCCTTCAATCTCTTGTTACTCTTAAAAATGGCACCAGACAATCGTGCTAAAACTGGAGTGCAAGGGGGAGGTCTTCCCCCTTCATATATTTAGTAAAACATTTAGAAAAAGTAAAAACAAAGTGAAAACATTTTAAATGTATTTTGTTTTCAGTGAAGTGCAAATTATGTTCTGGTCTTGAGAAGGCATGGGGGTTGTCAGCCCTTCTCATGTTAATTTTTGCTCGTTTTTTAATTTGACTTGGTTATTTATTGTATGATTTAAATAAACAAAATTCTTTAAAATGTTCCAACTTTTTTAACTGCAGAAAGTAAAAAAATATTAGAATTGTAAGGAAGATATATCAGTATATGTATACTAAACTGACAATCCACAGCCATTTTTTTCAGTATACTGCAAATTATATTCTAGGAATGAGAAGGTATGGGGGTTATCAAAGATATCCTTTCCAGACCTTTCAACTACACTGAACAAAATTGCTATCTCTAATCAAAATTCTGATTAGATGCGTTTTATCAATTGATGGGCGTGGGGAGGGGGGCTTGTTGCCCTCCAATCACTTTTGACTAATAAAAAGGGCACTAGCCCTTTCAATTTCCAATCGAATGGGCCTTTTTTGAAGTTTCTACGACAACAAATGGCCATCTCAAAATTTCCATCAGAGGCATTACGGGAAATTACGAGATTTGGGGAGTGGGTTTTATCCACCCTCCGATCACTCTGAATCTTAGAAAAGGTTCTAGAACTTCCAATTACCAATCCAACGAGCCCCCTCCAAAGTTTATACGATCAACCTTTCTATAAATAACTTATATGCCCCCAGGGCATAACTTACCTTGCCCTGAGGGCTGTGAGGTGAGAATGTCATCCTCAAAGACATAATTTTCGGTCTTTTCAATTACGTTGAACAAAATGGCTATCTCAAATTTTTATTGAACGTATTTGGGGAAATGATGGACGTGGGAGGGGGTTAGTTGCCCTCCAATCATTTCTAACTATCAAAGAGGGCACTACGATTTTTGATCGCCAGTCGAGAGAGCTATTTTCGAAGTTTTTACAACAACAATTAACCATCCCAAAATTTCATCAGAAAATTCTCAGGAAAACGCGAGGTGTGTGGAGGGTATCCACCCTCCGATCACTCTGAATCTTCAAAAGGGCCCTAGAAATGCTGATTACCAGCGCAATGAGCCCCCTCAGAAGTTTATACGATCACCCTTTCTATATAAACCTTAAATGCCCCCAGGGCATAACTTACAACCCTTGCCCTGAAGGCTCTGGGGAGGGAGGATCATCCTCAAAGACATAATTTCCGGATCTTTTAAGTACGTTGAACAAAATGGCTATTTCAAAAATTTTGATTAAACGTGTTCGGGCATATAGTGGGTGTGGGAGGGGGTTAGTTGCCCTCCAGTCATTTTCGACTATTAAAAAGGGCTCTAGCCCTCTCAATTTCCAATCGAATGAGCCCCTTTTGAAGTTTCCACGATAACTCCTTCGATACGAAGTGCCCTGGTCTGTACCAAAAAACAAAAAATAAATAATACATTTTGCCCACATCGCTCTTTACTTAGGCGGCGCTATTGTGCTGCCTATGATCAGCAAAAGTACAATAGTACTTATTGAGCTGTTCTGCAAGATCAGAACAAGCAGCAAGAAGGGGAAGAAGGGTAGGCACTTAAGCTGTTATACAAGATCAGCAGAAGTAAAATAAGGTACTTATTGAGCTGTTCTCCAAATAAGCAGAAGTAGAAAGATGGGGTAGAAGGATAGGCACTTACTTTTTGAGCTGTTATGCAAGATGATCAGAAGTAGAATGAGGTACTTATTGAGCTGTTCTGCAAGATCAGCAGAAGTAGAGTACAGTACTTCTTGAGCTGTTCTGCAAGATCAGCAGAAGTAGAACAAGGTACTTATTGAGCTGTTCTGCAAGATCAGTAGAAGCAGCAAGAAGGAGTAAATGGGTAGAAGAAGGAAAGAAGGCACTTACTTATTGAGCTGTTATGCAAGATTAGCAGAAGTAGAATTAGGTACTTATTGAGCTGTTCTGCAAGATCAGCAGAAGCAGCAAGAAGGGGAAGAAGGATAGGCAATTTTTGTTTTAGCTCTTACGCAAGATCAGCAGAAGTAGAATAAGGTTCTTATTGAGCTGTTCTGCAAGATCAGCAGAAGTAGCAAGAAGGAGCAGAAGGGTAGAAGAAGGAAACAAGGAACTTACTTATTGAGTTCTGCAAGATCAGCAGAAGTAGAGTAGCGTACTTATTGAGCTGTTCTGCAAGATCAGCAGAAGTAGCAACAAGGAGTAGAAGGGTGGAAGAAGGAAAGCACTTACTTATTGAGCTATTATGCAAGATTAGCAGAAGTAGAATAAGGTTCTTATTGAACTGTTTTGCAAGATCAGCAGAAGTAGCAAGAAGGGGTAGATTTACTTTTAGAGCTGTTATGCAAGATCAGCAGAAGTAGAAGAAGGTACTTATTTAGTTGTTCTGCAAGATCATCAAAAGTAGCATGAAGGAGTTGGAGGGTATGCACAAACACTTGAGCTGTTATGCAAGATCCTCAGAAGTAGAATAAGGTACTTTTTGAGCTGTTCTGCAAGATCATCAGAAGTAGAATACGGTACTTATTGAACTGTTTTGCAAGATCAGCAGAAATAGCAAGAAGGGGTAGACTTACTTTTTGAGCTGTTATGCAGCATCAGCAGAAGTAGAAGAAGGTGCTTACTGAGCTGTTCTGAAAAATCAGCAGAAGTTGAAAGAAGGGATAGAAGAAGGAAGGAAGCTACTTATTTATTAAGCTGATACGCAAGATCAATAAAAGAAGAAGAGGGCACTTAATGAGCTGTTATACAAGATCAGCAAAAGTAGAAGAAGGTACTTATTGAGTTGTTCTGCAAGATCAGCAGAAGTAGCATGAAGGAGTTGGAGGGTAGGCACAAACATTTGAGCTGTTATGCAAATTCATCAGAAGTAGAATAAGGTACTTTTTGAGCTGTTCTGCAAGATCACCAGAAGTAGAATTTCTTATTGAACTGTTTATCAAAATCAGCAGAAATAGCAAAAAGGGGTAGACTTACTTTTTGAGCTGTTATGCAGCATCAGCAGAAGTAGCAGAAGGTGCTTACTGAGTTTTTCTGAAAAAACAGCAGAAGTTGAAAGAATGGGTAGACGAAAGAAGGAAGCTAATAACTTATTGAGCTGTTATGCAAGATCAATAAAAGAAGAATAGGGCACACAATGAGCTGTTTTGCAAGATCAGGAGAAGTCGCAAGAAGGGGTAGAAGGGTAAATGAAGAAAAGAAGGCACTTACTAATCTAACTCTTTTGTAAGATGAACAAACGTAGGAAGAAGGGGTAGAAGAAAAGAAGGCACTTATTGAGCTATTCTGCATAATTAGCAGAAGTACAAAGAAGAGGTAGAAGGGAATAAGGAGAGAATGCACTCACCTTTTGGGCTGTATTGCAAAATCAGCACAAAAGAAGCCAAACAATCCAAAAGTGTCACCAATAAACAAACATTTTTGTTTAGTGTCAGCTATGTCTTTCAACCGCTGTATTTCATCCCGACGACAGTTCGTTCCTAAGATGACACTGTATTCAGCAATCACATCATTTGAGATACTGTTTAAACCACCTTCAGCAGCGTTAACTTTAACCATCGGATTTAGACGTTGAATTCTGTTTACAGATTGCATAAACTCCTGAAAATGAAAAAAAAAGCTCAATTCAAAGCTAGCTTCAAAGGAGGGAGGGATAGGAAAATACAGAGAGAAAAAGAAGTAAAAAGGATAGAGAGAGAGAGAGAAAGGAATATAGAGGAGAGAGAGAGGGGGGGGGGGGTGAGAGAAAAAAAAATAATCAATAATTACGTTGGGTTCTTACAAAGTTTTAGGAAAATTATTAAAATCAAGAAACTTATCTATGGGCGTGATTAGCAAAAATAGAGGTGAAGGGAACATAAACTGAATCCCATTTATTATGGTATAATTAAAAGATGGGCCAAAATCTCATATACTTCAAATAATGGCTTTAAGCATAATCAGCCCAAAACAAGTTTAAAACCTAGTAAATAAAAGTTAAAATGAACCGAACTTGGGAAAGAGTCAATATGCTTTCTGCAGGATTGGATTGACAAGATAAAAGATTTATGTTATTTATCAGATGCAATAAAGTTCAGCAATGTTCAAGAAAGTTTAATATAAGTCAATTCAATAATTACCCTAAATTGAATTGTAGTTAACCTAGGGGATATGCAAATTTTGAAAATAAACAGCCTTTCATTTTTCTAAATTTCTATCAGTTAAACAACCAACTGTAACCTATTTTGTGGCCTTGTTACATCATGAATCCGAAGATATTTCATTTATCAGACAGACAACCTATTTATTTTGATTTGTCATTTCTTGCCTTATTGCATGGTGTCTTATATCATTTGCGCTTTGTTTCTTTCCTTTTATTTATATGTATTCTTCAGTTTAGTATGTTTTTTCTTTCTTTTTGGTTTTCTTTTATAGGGGCTTTCGAATTTGAAGCCTAAATATAAGGACTTTTATTATTATTAATTAAAAAAAAATGTTTTGTAACTTTTCCACTGTCTAACCGTGACTATATTACATTGAAATATTATTGAACATACATGTGTAAAACTTTGATATTTTTTACTCAAAACAGACACTGTAACAAACAAATGTTGAAAAAAGACATGCTCTCTTTTGTCTGGTACCAAAACAACCTGTCTTGTTATTTATCTATTACGCTTCACTTCTCAGCAATACACATCTGCTCGGTAATAACTCCGAATCCATAAGGGATGGATACTACTTGCTAGCATCAGAAAAATATTCAGTCCGCTGGAATGGCGCGGCCTTATTTAATCCTAGCAAATCCAAGAAAGGTTAATGACAGCACAGCTTCAACACAAGCATGGCAAGTGTAGTATAATAGTATGTTACCCCACGAATAACGATGCCGACGAGTCTACAGAAGATGAGTTTTACTCTCAGCTGTCAGTGTTGTTGCCATGGATATTGTCCCATGACATCATAACAGTTCTGGTTGACTATAACGCCCCTGTCTCTCATCCAGCTGAGGGTATGGCGCGGTGCGATTGGTGGAGCAAGTCCAGACCCTGTCAATGAAAGCGGAACCCGTTTCTTGCAACTATGCGCGGCAAATAACCTTGCTATCACAAGCAGATTTTTCATGGGGAAGAGTGAAATGAAATCTTTTTTTTTTAACTCGTTCAATAAAAACTTACACAGCCATATATATCTCAATAGACTAGAACAAAATTGGGAATTACTCTATGTGTCTAACTGATTATAAATCAGTTATGGGTCCTTAGATCGTACTATATCCTACTTGGATAGCTGTGGTAATTCTAGAGCTGATACATGCACAATAGCCCCAACTTCATGGAAGGGGTGCTTTTATTAGATCAAGACCAATCGGGCTTCGGCTCGTCTCTTGGTGACTCAGAATAACTATAGCCAATCGCACAGTCTCGCACCAGCGACTTGTCTTTCAAATGTCTGCTTTATCAGCTTTCGATGGTAGGCTGTGCGCCTACCATGGTTGCAATGGGTAACGGAGATCGGGGTTCGATTCCGGAGAGGCAGCCTGAGAAACGGCTACCACATCCAAGGAAGGCAGCAGGCACACAAATTACCCACTCCAATAATCCTGCAAAGTACGTGAGGGACTGCAGGTTCAGACATTTGGTCAAACTGCCAATGATGCGAGGCTACGTCCCAGTGATTATACCTGAAAGCCTCTGAAGGTAGAATACATGCTGGAGTTCACAACAGTACCGTGCGTTCAGACTCACTGGTGGCTAAACGTAACCTGGTCCTTTAGCTTTTCAAAATTCTAATAAAAAAGACCACCCCATGCAGTTATGATAGTGGCAGGCGACAAATCAAAAAAAGAAACGTGGGTGAAATAAGCTCAAATTGCACAGCACCAAACAGCTCAGAACAGAAGATGTAGCTTTCCTTCGAAGGTGTAGCTGTCTTTACAAGTCAACATAATGTTTATATTAGTTAATATAATGCATTAAAGGTAATTAAATGGTTTATATATAAAAACTGTTTTCCTACTTTAGCAATTTACATAAACAAGCGCTTGAACAAGGTCTTGACCTTGGCTCATCAGAGGAATACATACATGCCAATATGGGTTTCGAAACTTTAAATTCCTTAGCCTAGCAAGTGGTCTTCCATAAATTATGGCATCCCCGAGTATAATATTTTTAGTTAATGTTTATATCATATTTTCATATTATATTTATATTAGTTAATGTTTACATTTTTGCAGACAAAAAAGCAGTCAAATTTGACAAATTATTTTCTTATCTATTTTCATGGTTCAATGGGTCAACACTACCAAAAAAAGGTACTGTCCTTAAAACTACATCATTTTTAAACAACTAAGAGAAAAATCAGAAAAAAATCGTGTTTACAAATAGATCTAAGGTAGATCTAGGGGGAAGAATACTTTTATTTTGATGACCTTTATATTTTAAGCTTAAAGTAGCTTAAGCATTCAAGCTCGTGTTTAAGTCTTACATTTAGTTTGTAACCTTATGATTCAACCAAGCACTCATATGCTAATTTTGCTTCTAGTCTTTTAAACCCTTTTGCCAATTGTTTAATGGCCCAATTATTTTTTTGTCCCTCATATCCTTTGCTATTTCCTCTTTAGTTGAGAAGAATGAAAGGAAATCAAAAGATGCAATTTCTTTGGACTGGGACAACCAAGGTTTCAAAGTAAAGAAAATTTAAATAATATAAATTTTAGAAGTTCCTTTAAAAATAATTCCTTGAATTGATAATAATGTCCACGGTTAGCCTGCATATGTTGTAGTTGGCAAGAATGCTACAGACCCTAATACCTACAATCGACTTGGTGGGCACTATTTATTTATTTTCACCAAAGAAAGGATAAGGACATAGTAATTGTAGTTACACATGCTGGTATTTAATTCAGGAAAGATCAACGTTGAGGGAAGGGGGTTGAAAAAGTAAAACCAGGGAAATACAGTAAAAATTTTAAATATAGAAGGAAACAGGCAAAATGAAACAAATTAGGAACCGAGAATTCGAAAAACACAGCAAAAAAGGCGAGAAACACAAATCTTAAACACTTACAAACTTTAGATAATAACAGACTTATTTCCCCTGGGAAAATATTTACGGTCCTGTAAAGGGTTTAAAATAGTTGCATCTAAAAATATTAATAATAATCGCTTGTAACTAGGGAATATGAGTAACTGACTGTATCTGAGCCCTTCTTCTGATTCACAATCATAAGTTCATTCACTCCAACCAATGCAAGATTCTTGGCAACCTCATTAGCCAGATAAGACGAGCCTATAATGATAATCCTTGCAGCTTTCAACCTAAAAATAAATATGAAAAAAAAATATTAAAAAGCAATAAGTTGCTGGCATCAGTCTGGTTTAACAGCACTTTGACTTTAGAAGGTGCTCTGTTAACAGCAGTTTCTGGAAAAACTTCGAAAGTACAACTGGTACATACAACTGCTACATACTACACACAACTACATATAACTGCTACATACTGCATAAAACTGCAACTATACACGAATAAACAGGGGAGCAGTATTGCTCATTCAAGATTGGTCCAAACAAGTTCAAAGAAAATGAAAAGAAAGAACCGTCATTTTACCAAAATTCCCCCTTCTCTCCCCAAAGCTGCATATGTGCATAACAGTACACAAACATCTTTAAGTCTATGATGTTGAATTACTGGTAGTTTGTACAAAATCTTCAAAAAATATGACTGTGATAAACACCATTCCTGAAGAAACAAGGGAGGGGAGCCCACTTCCTAACATTAGTTCTAAGGCTTTCTATAAAATTTCAAAAGTTACATCTAAAGATGCATCAAATCCCTCTCCTAAAACAAATTATGTCTATGTTCCCCACACACTCACCCTAAAAGTTGAACTTAGGCAAATTTAATTAAATACATTTTCAAGTCTACCAGGAAACCTTCAATAGCACTTTTAGCATGCTACAAACTTTTTGTTCACTAGTTACACAGGCAAAATCCTTACAAGGGTGAGAGGGGAGGTGGTGGTTAAAATATGAACAAGATTATCAAAAACATGAATAGAAGTTAATGAAAACTATCAACGTCTGTTAAAAAATAAAAAACATTTCAATTATTATTCAAAAAATACCAATTCACAGCATATTTCTCAGTGCCAGGGTCACACAAGTACCTGATGGGGAGGGGGGGGGGTTACAAAAGGATTCTTTTTTTTTTTTGGGGGGGGGGGTAAAAAAAATCCTGTCTATTATGAAGTATGAATTGTTTTCTCAAGATGTTTCCTTTTCAATAGCCCTAATTCTGCAGTGATACCAAAACAAACAATAAAATTTAACAATGGCAAACACTCTTCACAGCAAAGAAAATAGTAAGCTAGAAGTAATGTAGACCACAACAATATGGTAGTCAATAGAGTAGGCCTGGGCTATTATTGATCAAATGGATGTGAGTGAATGAAGCAGTAGGCTTTGAGATAAGTGAGTATCAGTCTTGATTGAGAGTTCATACTGTGAACACCTCTGTTAGATATAGTCTGGATATAATCTCATTATACAGTAAGACTCAATTGTGATTCCCCATGGACTTTTCATAATCAACCTTGAATTTGAACTTGGATTTGAACTTGGATTATTTAGTTATTTTATAGTGTGGATTATTCCCAACCAAATTCCCATGAGACTTTTTTATAACCAGTCTATCTGTGATTAATTCAGTGACCTTCACCTAATAGGCGAATATTTTAAATCATTGACTGTTTGGAATTTTGGATCAATAATAGGGATTCAGTGACCTTGACCCAATAGGCAAATAGCTTAAATCATTGATTGTTTTGAATTTTGGATGAATAATACTGTTTTTATAACGATTACTAATTGCATCACCACTGTTGCAGTTGAAGAAGTGAGAATAAAAAATTCAAGGCCGTATCCAGGCGGAGGGGGGGTTGCAGACTAAGCCGTCTGCAGTAAGTGTAGACATTCTTAATTATGAATCTGAACAATTCGTCTAAGTGAGAAAATTAAGACCCTGGAAAACAGTTTATCGGCATCTCAAGCAGAAAATCTAGAAATCCAGACAAAGCACTCAACTTTTCTGTCAGAAATGGAGGGAAAGAACGATCAAATTAAAGTGTTGACAGGTCATTTGGAGGTTAAAGACTTTCTTATAGCCCAGCCGAAACAAGAACTCTTCGTGGCTATTGAAACCCGCCCTGGTGACCCTTCGCAAACTTCCCGGGACCAAGTTACCCTGTCAACGCAAACGGACAATGATTTCGCTGTTGCTAACTAAAATTCACCCCCTAATAATGAAGTGCAAAACATGAAATCTAGCCCAAGCGTAGCCCACGACTAAGTGATCTTAACAGACGAAATGAATCCTGGTGATACGTCATCAGCTAGTGCAAGTGTACCCATTCCGACTCTCGCAGTGAAGAGTGACGCAAGAACGTACGGCAGTAAAAAGGACAGTGCCGCTCGTAAATACTACAACACGCTTTGCCGGTTCTTTGAACGAGGGTTTTGTAGACGGAAGATAAAGTGTCTGTTTTTACATATATGCTTAAATTTTAGATCAAAATGTTGCAACAAAAATAATTGTAGTTTTTACCACGTAACTTTGTGTAGTGTTTTAACTTGTACTGACAGAGAATACGTTTTTACCCATGTCACTCCTGACTTTCGGAAAATAAGAGGGCATGCGCCAACGAGCACGCCATTATCGCTCCCTGATGGTAGCGCTTGCCGGTGTCAGCGACAATCTTGCGAATATCAGACAAAAACTAGTTTCGAATCTCTACCAAGCTTTCAACCACCAGAATTCTATCCCCAGAGCCCCCCCCCCCCATCCCTGAATACCCCTACTTTAGTATCCCCTTTCAATTTTCCTCCTCCTCCCATACGCACTTCTCCCCCACTTCTTCCCACCATGCCCTGGCATAACCATTTTCGAAATTTTCAGATAGCAGACAGAACAATCCACAGGTAATAGCTCCATGCAGAGGTTCTAAAACTTCAAATAGTCAGACGAACGCTAATGTATTTTCTGCTCCTTGGTCACCGTTTCTGTCTCGTAACCGTTTGCAGCCCTTCATGATGAATCAGATAGCCCTAGTTATTGAATTAGATGAAACTGAAGTCTCTCTCCTGCCTAAACAGATTTTCCCAAAACAGACAAAAGTAAGCAAAGTTAAAGTTGTTGAAAAAGAAGTCCCTCAATCACATTTTCATTTTCCTTCTTTTTTTACTTTAAATGCGGAAAGTCTCAACGTTGATAAAATGGGGGAACTTGAGGGTTTTGTTCATGTAACTGGAGCTGATATTATTAAAGTTACAGAAGTACATAAACAAAGTCGTGAACATCTTACAATACAAGGTTACAAACAATTTATTAAAGTAAGACATCAGAATCATCCGTTAGGTGAGAAAGGTGGCGGCGTAGCGTGTTTTGTGAAAAAAAAGGGGAAGTACCTAAAGATTTAAGGAAAACCTTAATTAAGCCACTTCATAAGAAAGACGATAAGAGTGAGTGTGGTAATTATTGAAGTATTAGTCTGGTCTCTGTTGGTAGTAAATTACTTATTAATATGATACTTTTTAGACTGAGAAATGCCGTAAACAAGGTTTTAAAAGAAGAACACTATAGTTTTAGAAAAAGTAGAGTATGTGTCGACCAAATTTTCACTCTCAGGCTAATAATTGAGAAGTGCCCGAGTTTTCGAACACATTTAGTCCTCAGTTTTATAGATTATGAACAAGCGTTTGATCAGTTGATAGAAGAGCTTTAACGAAAGTCTTTTTCTTGTATGGTACACAAGACAAATACATTAAAGTGATTAATGCTATATATGAGAATAACACTGCTGCAGTTAGGGTAGAAAATGAGGTTAGCAGCTGGTTTTGTATTAAATCAGGAGTTGAGCAGGGTTGTGTTCTATCCCCCTTTGTATGGATTATTTTGATGGACTTTGTTTTAAGGAGCACAGGAAAGGCAATGGGAGACCACAGAATCAAATGGGGAGGAAAAAGTCTCCTGGACTTGGATTATGCTGATGATTTAAGCATTCTAGATGAAAGTGTGAGCAAAATGAATGAAGTTTTAGAGGTTTTGCAAGTTCAGGGTGCTAGAATTGGTTTAAAAATTAATGTTAGGAAGACTAAGGCTAGTATTAAGTGAAGATGAAAAGGTGACGTTGGGTAATGGAAAGATTGATTAGGTGGGCAGCTTCACTTACCTTGGTAGTATTGTTATTAAAGATGGTTGGAGCAGTGAAGATGTTAAATATAATATAGCCGTATAATATTAGTAGCTACAGTAATGACAGTGGTCAAATATGGTTCTGAAGCATGGGAACTCCAAAAAGCGGATGATGATTTGCTCTATGTTTTTCAGAGAAATTGCTTAAGGCTTGTTCTGGGTACGCGGCTGACTGACCATATGTCAAACAATAGGCTATACGAAAAATATGGTTTAATACCGTTCTCTAGGGCTATAATGAAAGAACGGTTGAGGTGGCTAGGGCACGTTGTGCAGATGAAGGATGACAGATTGTCAAAGATTGTTCTTTTTGGCCAACCGTCTAGGGCTAAACGGAAAGCAGGTCGTCCACGGCTGGTGTGGGAGGACGTCATAAAGAAAAATTTAAAGGAAATGGGAACTTCGTGGGCGGGTGTAAGGAGGGGGGTTTTGAATGGATTGGAGTGAAAGAGGAGCGTGCGTAATTGTGTTGGCCTCAGAGGGCTTGGTGCTGTGGTGAGTTTTTAGTAGTAGTAGTAGTAGCGTGTTTTGTACGTGAGCAGTTGGCGCCGCAGCTTCTGCGATTCCCTATATTGATGACAATGATGAAATGATTTGGATTATGATTTGACCAAAAAAGCTTCCGAGATCTGTAACTGGTATTGTTATTGAAGTATTTTATTTCTCACCTAGTGTTGTATCTTTCCAAAAAAAGGTCTTGGATGAAAAGTTAGATTTGTGCATTGATTTTATTACTTCTAAGTACCCAAATGTTGGAGTTTGCGTTACTGGTGATAAGAAACTATCTAAGAATTGAAAGTTTCCTCAGAAGTCAAGGACTCAAGCAAATAGTAAAGTTTCCAACTACTAAAGGTAATACTAAACTCGACGTAATTTGCACAAATTTGTCAGAATATTATAATGAACTTCAAGACCTACCTCCCCTTGGTGGTAGCTACCACTACATGATAAAGTGGGCTCTGCTGCCTTCGCATAAAGTAAAATATGTCATTGAGAAAGTTTTCTACCGCCCTCTTTCGGATAGGGGCCTCTTAGAATTTGGAAATTGGATTACATCCGAGTCCTGAGGTGAGGTAGCAATTTTAGAGACCTCCGATGAAAAGGCTGAATTTTTACAAGATAAATTAAAAAACAAATATGAGGAATGCTTTCCTGAGAAAAAGTCCAAGCAGCGTAACACAGATTATCCTTACATAACCCAAAATATTAAAGATTTCATACAGCATAAAATTCAACTAAGAAAAGAAGGGAAAATAGGAAATGCTAATATGCTACGCAACAATGTACGTAAAATGACAAGAAAAGCTGCGGTTGAGTATTACCACAACAAAATTTATAACCTTTTTGAATCAAAGCTTAGCATAAGGAAATAAAACGAATTTGTGGAAAATCCTCTCGTGGTGTTGATTTTTCTTCAGATTCTAACGATGAAACAGTTGCTAAGCAGTAAAATGGTCATTTGGCTAGAATAATCCAGTCTTTGCCATGTCTTGATGTAAATAAAACAAACCAAGAGTATCAGAAAATTCCACACGACGGCGTGCCTTTACCTACTATTTCTGAGGATCAAGTTTTTAGTAAAATAAAGAAACTCAAACGAATTAGTATAACTCCTATAGATATTCCGATTGAACTTATAAAGGCATTTCCTGACAAATTGACTAAGCCACTAACACAAATTTTTAATTGCATTTCAACTTCTTCAGTTTACCCACATATATGGAAAACGGGGTATGTTAATCCAATCCCTAAAAACGATACTGAACTTAATTTCGATGGTGTGAGGCCAATCACTTTGACCCCCTTGTTCAGCAAAATGTACAAAGTTTTGTAGGTATTTGGCTAAAAGCTGAAGTTGAACCCTCTTTCATCCTCATCGGTACAGTAACAGAAAGAATACTCCAACATCCCATTATCTAGTCAGTTTTTTATATTTTATTTTTAAGCATGTTGATGAACCTGGTAAATGGCTAAACTTAATAACAATTGATTTTAAAAAGAGTTTCGATTTGATTGATCATACCATTTTAATTTCTAAGCTTTTAATTGATTTTAGAGTGAATGTTGCTGTTGTAAAAATGATTCAGAGTTTTTTAATAAATAGGTTCCAAATTTTAAAATATAAGAAGTCTTTCTCTGAACCCAAGCCAGTTTTTAGTGGTGTACCTCAAGGTACCGTTTTGGGCCCAATTATTTTTCTAGTTATGATCAATGATATTACTAATGAATGTGAAGACTCCTGGAAATATGTTGACGACCTTACTCTTGGAGAAATTTGTGAAGCCAGTAAATGTAGTAAAGCTCAAATTTGAACTTATAGTATGAAAACTAAAGCTTCCAGTTCAAATAAGAAAGTAAATGACAGTAAATCTTCAGTTTTAACTCTTTCATTTTCAAATTCTTCTGAACCAAATTTTCTACCAACTATCTCTGATTCTCTTAAAGTAAGGAAAATTAAACTCTTGGGAGTTATTATTACCAGTTATTTAAAATGGGAAGGAAACACATCTAGTCTAGTAAAAAAGGGGAATGCTGAGCTGCAGCTACTCAAGCTTATGTCGAAACATGGCGCCCCTCCAGATCACCCCCTCCGGATATTTACATCTTTTATTTGCCCATTTCTAGAATATGCAGCTTCTGTATAGTATTTTGGACTGACGGCTGAACAAAGCGCCAGCATCGAAAGAGCTCAGAAAAGTGCTCTAATGAAAGTTTCAAAGCAGGCAGAAATGTCGTATGAAGAGCTGGTGATAAAGTTTAAAATAGAAACTCTGAAAAAAAGAAGAGAGGAACTCTGCATAGAATTTGGAAGAAAATCTCTGAGCCACCCAATTCACAAAACCCTTTCGATCCACAACAACGCGACTCCCGCGCAGGGTTGCAGTGCCTGTTGAGAAACTTCAGCCGGTACGCTGTGCCCATCAGCCATTAGCAAAAAGTTTTATACCTAGTTTCGTAAATATGTATAAGAAAAACTTCTAAATTTTGACCCATCATATTTTTTATGTATTTTCATTAATTTTTAACTAAGCGTAGTTTTTTTTTAATGTATTTTTTACAATGAATTATGTATATATATATATATATATATATATATATATATATATATATATATATATATATATATATATATATATATATATATATATATATATATAGTGCTTTTTTTATGTAAAATTCAAGTTCGGCGATCATGCTGTGATAGTAATTTTTAAAATAAAATTCTATTCTATTCATTCTATTCGAGCATTAATGATGGGTTTAAGTTAAGCCTAGTTTTCAGAATTTTAATAGGGTTTACTTCAAATGGGTCCCAGGTCTTAAGTTTTACAAGAAACAAGTCAACTTTCTTATATAGCTAGACTTTATCTATTGTCAATACTGTAGTATTTAATATTATTAATTAAAAAAACTTTTTCCACAAAATAAGTTTTTCAAAGAAAATTAAACAACTTCATTAAACCAAAAATGAGCGAATATAAAATCAAATAAACTACCAAGTTTGAAACTACCACAAATCAGCATCAATAAATAAATGAAACAAAAAACTAACAGAAATTATGATAAATAACTGAGTCAAACTCAGAACGAGCAGAAATTAACACGAGTAGGGCTCAAAACCCCTATGCCATACAAAAGCCAGAACATAATTTGCACTTTACTGAAAAAGTATAAATGTTTTTACTTTTATAACTTTAATAGATCAAATAACATTAACATTTTGATTACTAAATATCAGTATATGTTTATTAAACTGACAATGCACATTCATTTGTATTTTTTTCAGTATCAATAAATAAAGGGCACATACAAAAACAAAAACAAAAAGACAATAATACATTGTACCCACATTGTTGTTTACTATAAAAATGCCAAGCCTTCCAATAGCTTTCGATTATTAAAAAGGGCACTAGGCCTTTCAATTTCCAATTGAATGAGCTCTTTTTGAGTTTCTACAGTGAGCCTTTCTATAAACACCTTATATGCCCCAAGGGCATAAATTACAACCCTTGCCCTGAGGGCTATGAGGGGGTTGTCATCCTCAAAGACCTAATTTCCAGAACTTTCAACTATGTCAAACAGAATGGCTATCTCAAAATTTTGATTGTATGTGTTTGGGGAAATCGTGGGCGTGAGAGGGGAGTTAGTTGCTCTCCAATGACTTTCGACTATTAAAAAGGGCAGTATTAATTCTCAATTGAATGAGCCCTTTTGAAGTTTCTATGACAACGCTTTCAATAAAAACCTCATATACCCCCAGGGCATAACTTACAACCCTTGCCTGAGGACTGCAGGGGGGGGGGGGGGGTTGTCATCCTCAAAAACCTAATTTACAGGACTTTCAACAATGTTGAAGAAAATTGCTATCTCAAAATTTTTATTGGATTTGTTTCGGTAAACGGAGGGCGTGAGAAGGGGGTTAGTTGCCCTCCAATCACTTCTGACTATTAAAAAGGGCACTAGCCCTTTCAATTTCCAATCAAATGAGCACTTTTTGAAGTTTCTACAAAAAAGCTTTCAATAAAAACCTTATATGCCCCTAGGCAAAACTTACAACCCTTGACCTGAGGGCTGTGAGAGGGTTATCATCCTCAAAGACATAATTTCCGGACCTTTCAACTACGTTGAACAAAATGGCTTTCTCAAAATTTTGATTGGATGTGTTTGGGGAAATTGTGGGTGTGAGAGTAATTTTTAAAATAAAATTCTATTCTATTCATTCTATTCGAGTATTAATGATGGGTTTAAGGTAAGCCTAGTTTTCAGAGAATTTTTTTAGGGTTTTCTTCAAATGGGTCCCAGGTCTTAAGTTTTACAAGAAACAAGTCAACTTTCTTATATAGCTAGACTTTATCTATTGTCAATACTGTAGTATCTAATATTATTAATTAAAAAACTTTTTCCACAAAATTGTTTTTCAAAGAAAAGTAAACAACCTCATTAAACCAAAAATGAGCAAATATAAAATCAAATAATCTACCAAGTTTGAAACTACCACAAATCAGCATCGATAAATAAATGAAACCCAAAACTAACAGAAATTATGATAAATAACTGAGTCAAACTCAGAACGAGCAGAAATTAACACGAGTAGGTCTCAAAACGCCTATGCCATACAAAGGCCAGAACATAATTTGCACTTTACTGAAAAAATATAAATATTTTTAGTTTTATAACTTTAATAAATCAAATAATATTAACATTTTGATTACTAAATATCAGTATATGTATATTAAACTGACAATGCACATTCATTTGTATTTTTTTCAGTATCAATAAATAAAGGGCACATACAAAAACAAAAAAGACAATAATACATTGTACCCACATCATTGTTTACTATAAAAATGTCAAGCCTTCCAATAGCTTTCGATTATTAAAAAGGGCACTAGGCCTTTCAATTTCCAATTGAATGAGCTCTTTTTGAGTTTCTACAGTGAGCCTTTCTATAAACACCTTATATGCCCCAAGGGCATAAATTACAACCCTTGCCCTGAGGGCTATGAGGGGGTTGTCATCCTCAAAGACCTAATTTCCAGAACTTTCAACTGCGTTAAACAAAATGGCTATCTTAAAATTTTGATTGGATGTGTTTGGGGAAAGCGTGGGCGTGAGAGGGGTGTTAGTTGGTCTCCAATGACTTTCAACTATTAAAAAAGGCACTATTAATTCTCAATTGAATGAGCCCTTTTGAAGTTTCTATGACAACGCTTTCAATAAAAACCTCATATACCCCCAGGGCATAACTTACAACCCTTGCCTGAGGAGTGCAGGGGGGGGGGGAGGGTTGTCATCCTCAAAGACCTAATTTCCAGGACTTTCAACAATGTTGAAGAAAATTGCTATCTCAAAATTTTTATTGGATTTGTTTGGGGAAATGGTGGGCATGAGAGGAGGGTTAGTTGCCCTCCAATCACTTCTGACTATTAAAAAGGGCACTAGCCCTTTCAATTTCCAATCAAATGAGCACTTTTTGAAGTTTCTACAAAAAAGCTTTCAATAAAAACCTTATATGCCCCTAGGCAAAACTTACAACCCTTGACCTGAGGGCTGTGAGAGGCTCATCATCCTCAAATACATAATTTCCGGACCTTTCAACTACGTTGAACAAAATGGCTTTCTCAAAATTTTGATTGGAGGTTTTTGGGAAAATGGTGGGCGTGGGAGGGGGGTTAGTTGTCCTCTAATAACTTTTGACTATTAAAAAGGGCACTAGCTGTTCCAATTTCCAATTGAATGATTCCTTTTTGAAGTTTCTACAACAATGCTTTCTATAATAAAAAAACCTTACGTGCCCCAAGGGTATAACTTACAACCCTTGCCCTGAGGGCTGTGGGGGAAGTGTCATCCTCAAAAACATAATTTCCAGACTTTTTAATTACGTCAAACAAAATGGCTATCTCAAAATTTTTATTGGATGTGTTTGGAGAAATAGTTGGTGTCAGAGGGGTGTTAGTTATCCTCTAATCATTTTCGACTGTTAAAAAGAGCAAAAGCCCTTCTAATTTCCAATTGAATGAGCCCTTTTTGAAGTTTCTACAACATCACTATTCATAAAACCCTTATATGCCCCCAGGGCATAACTTACAACCCTATCCCCAAGGGCTCTGAGGGGGGTTATCATCCTCAAAGACCTAATTTCTAAAACTTTTCAATATGTTGAACAAAATGGTTATATAAAAATTTTGATTGAATGTGTTTGGGGAAAAGATGGACATGAGAGGGGAGTTAGTTGCCCTTAAATCACTTTTGACTATTGAAAAGGGTAATAGCCCTTTGAATTTCCAATCGAATGAGCCCTTTTTCAATTTTTATGACAAAGCTGCCAAGAAAAAACTTACATGGCGCCAGGCCATAATTTATAATCCTCATACTAAGGGCTTTGGGGAGAGTGTCGTCCTCAAAAATGTAACTTCCGAACATTTCAGCTACATTGAATAAAATAGCTACTTCAACATTTTTAGTTTATGTTTTTGGATGAATGGTGGGCATGGAAGGGGGGTTAGTTGCTTTCCAAATACTTTCGACTATTAAAAAGGGCACTAGCCATTTCAATTTCCAAACTAATGAGACCCTTTTAAAGTTCCTACTACATTATGTTCAATGACAAGGCCTTACAAGTTCCCAGAGTGTTGCTAGCACCACTTGCCCTGCGGGCTGTGGGGGTATTGTCAACTTTAAAGATCATGTTTTAAAAGCTTTTTATTGCGTTGTACAATATATAGTTATCGAAATTTTGTTTGTATGTGGTTTGGGTAAAGGTAGGCATGAGAGGGGGGTTAGTTGCCCTCCAATCACTTTTGACTATTAAAAAGCGCATTAGGCCATTGAATTTCCGATAGAGCAAGCTTTTTTTGAAGTTTCTACGACAACACTTTCTATAAAAACCTTATATGCCCCCAGGGCATAACTTAAAACCCTTGCCCTGAGGGCCGTGGGGGAGTGTCCTCCTCAAAAACATAATTTATATCTGAAAAGCAACTAAACTATATAAAATGGCTATCTAAAAATTTTGATTGGATGTGTTTGGGGAAAAGGTGGGCGTGAGAGGGGGGTTAGCTGCCCTCCAATCACTTTTGACTATTAAAAAGGGCACTAGGCCATTGAATTTCCAATCAAACGAGCCTCTTTTGAAGTTTCTGTGACAACACTTTCTATAAAAACCTTATATGCCCCCAGGGCATAACTTAAAACCCTTGCCCTGAGGGCTGTGGGGAAGTGTCCTCTTCAAAACCATAATTTATATCTGGAATATTCAATTTTAGTGAATATTTTTCCTTAGTGAATATTTCCCTTAGTGAATATTTCCTGCCTTAGTGAAATTAACTAAAAAAAACAAGTTTTTTTAACTGAAAGTAAGGAGCAACATTAAAACTTAAAACGAACAGAAATCATCCTGTATATGAAAGGGGCTGCCCCATCCTCAACGCCTCGCTCTTTATGCTAAAGTTTTTTTATTGTTTAAAAAATAAAGTTGTAAGACAGAGTCAAACTTTAGCGTAAAGAGCAAGGCGTTGAGGAGGAGACAGCCCCTTTAATATACAGAATGCTTTCTGTTTGTTTTAAGTTTTAATGTCACTCCTTACTTTCAGTTAAAAAAAAAACTTGTTTTTTTTCTTTAATTTCTGAACATTTTTGAATTAATGCAGCTTTAATTTTGGCTCACCGTACATGAATAATTAAAACAAAATTCGCATATTAATTTCCTTTCTTTGGCGAATGGCCTTTCTCGAAATTTTGTTCTGACGTAACTTACGAATTTACTTACGTAACGAATTTCTATATTTGTATGTTTTTATTATGTATATTAGGGAGTTTGCTCCCTAGTCAATACCTTGCTCTTTATGCTAAAGTTCGAGTTTTGTTTTAATCACAAACCCCTGAATCTCAAAGGTCAGTTAATTAGAATACATAGCTCTTTTGAAAGTACAAAAACTTTAGTGTAAAGAGCAAGGTATTGAATAGGGGGCAAACTCTCTCATATATGTAATAATTTCTGTTTGTTTTAAGTTTTAATGTTGCTCCTTATTTTCAGTTGAAAATAAACTTGTTTTTTTATTTAATTTCTGATTGTTTTTTAAATAATGCTGGGAAATCTGGAAATTCATGTAAATGTTCCTTCCCCCAAGGAAATATCCTTCCCTGTAACCCCTACTCTGACCCCAACCCCCCAAAAGAAAAAAATTCCCCCTGATAACACTTGTATACTTCCCAATAACCAATACTATATGTAAAAAATGGGAAAAGTTTATAACTTGCAGCCCTTCCCTCAGGAACTGGGGGGGATCAAGTCATCCTCAAAGACATATTAATTAGATTTTTGACTATGCTGTACAAAATGGCTATCTCAAAATTTTGATTTGTTTATTTCGGGAAAAAAATGAGCGTGGGAGGGGGCCAAGTTGCCCTCCAATTCTTTTGGTCACTTAAAAAGGGCACTAGAACTTTTAATTTCTGTTTGTTTCCCTCTCATGATATTCTAGGACTACTGGATCAATACAATCACCCCTGGGAAACAAAAAATATTTCTTCTGGCAGAAAATACAAAATTCCACAGAGTTCTATGATTTTTAGGGGTTGTTTCCCCCTTTTTTTAAAATAAGGCAAATTTTTTCAGGCACGTAAGTTTCGATGGATAAGACTAAACTTGATGAAACTTATATATTTGAGTTTAGCGTAAAAATCTGATTCTTTTGATGTATCTATTGGTATCAAAATTCCGTTTTTTAGAGTTTTGGTTACTATTGAGCTGGGTTGCTCCTTACTTACAGTTCATTACCACAAACTGTTTGATACAGTGTTTCAATGATATCGCTTTCATAAACACAATCAATGAGTGGACATGATATTCTAGGACTACTGGATCAATACAATCCCCCCTGGGGAAAAAAAAATAAATAAACACGCATCCATGATCTTTCTTCTGGCAAAAAAATAAAAAATTCCACAGAGTTCTATGACTTTTTGGGGTTGTTTCCCCCTTTTTTTTTAAAGTAAGACAAATTTTCTCAGGCGCGTAACTTTTGATGGGTAAGACTAAACTCGATGCAACTTATATATTTGAGTTCAGCATAAAAATCTGATTCTTCTGATGTATCTATTGGTATCAAAATTCCGCTTTTTAGAGTTTTGGTTACTGTTGAGTCAGGTTGCTCCTTACTTACAGTTTGTTACCACAAACTGTTTGATACAGTGTTTCAATGATATATCTTTCATAAACGCAATCAACAAGTGGATCAATACATAACTGATCTGAATCTTTTAGCTAGTGAATGTGCATATTCCACAACAGCCATGAGAGATGAAATGGTAAGAGACTGACTTGTATGTGGTGTCTCTTCAGCAAAAAGAAAGAGAGAAACTCCTCCAAGCAGGTTCCAATCTAACTCTGTCACAAGCAATTGCTATAGTGTGAACACATATAGAAAACCAGGAGCAGCTCAGGACAATGTCACAGCCCAATACATGTGGCAGCCAAGCTTATCAAGAAACATGCATAAAGCATGAAGTGGATTTTGTCAGAAGGGTAAAGAAATCAAACCATGCTATTTCTGTGGAGGGGATTATTTACCTTCCCACAAATGCCCTGCAAAAGGAATAATATGCAGTAACTGTGACAAACCAAACCACTTTGCAAAGGTATGCAAAAGCAGCAAAAGGGTGGTGAATGTAATAAATCAACAACATCAAGCACACAAACATCAACTGGACAGCAATGATGAGCTCTTCATTGACACTATAAACATGGAAAAAGGTGATGATAAACTATGTGTGAAGCTCACAATCAATGAACACATCAGTATCACTTTCAAAATTGACACAGGTGCACAGGCCAACATCATACCTGAATTTTTTTTTAATAATCTCAAACCAAGGCCCAAAGTCAATAAGATGCTACAAATCCTTACTAATTTTGGGGGAAAGAACATCCCAACGCTTGGCATTAGCAGCCTTAACTGTGCATACACCAATAGATGCAACAAGACACAGCCCTTCTTCATAGTTAAAGATGCTCCTGTCCCAATCCTAGGCTTTAAAACCAGGAAAAAATTAAAATTAATTAAGCTGATACCAACCCCATTCAAAGAGGAATTCAAAAACATATTCCAAGGTATAGGACAGCTTGAAGGTGAGTGTCACATAACACTCAAAGAAGGAACCAAGTCTAAGGCTATACCAGCCAGACACATCCCAATATCCCTCCAAAATAGGTTCAAGAAGGAACTAGATAGGATGGAGGCACTTAGGGTCATCAAAAGGTTACTTACCCTAGAGACTGGGTAAACACTGCAGTTGTGGTTGAAAAGCCTGACAAAAGACTCCAGGTCTGCATTGACCCACAGGACCTGAACAAGGCAATCAAAAGACCCCACCACCCAATGCCCACATTTGATGAAGCAATACTAAAACACTCCAGTGCCAAATTTTTACTAAGCTGGATGCCTGTCATGGATATTGGTCTCTTGTCCTTGACAATGAATCATCTCAACTAACAGCATTTAACACTCCATACAACCAATACATGTTCAAATGCATGCCATTTGGATTGATTTCAGTGCAGGATGAATTTTAATGCTGCATGGAAGAGGCATTTGAAGGCATCAAAGGTTTTTCTGTCATAGTTGATGATATCATTATATCTGGTAAGACCATAGAGGAGCTCAATGCAAAGGTTTGCAGTGCACAAATCAGAGCACATGAAAGAACTGTGAGATTCAACCTGAAAAAATGTGTGTTTGGGTGCAACAGCATACCATACTTTGAACACATAATATCAAAAGGTAGCATCCACCCAGACCCACAAAAGGTCTGTGCACTGAAAGAAATGAGAGCCCCATCTACCAAGGATGAACTACAGACTATACTGGGAATGATGACCTACCTAGCAAGGTACATCCCCAATCTAGCATCACTAAATCAGCCCCTACATAACCTGGCAAACTAGTGACATCTCAAGTGGGAGCCACAACACAATATATTGTTCAACAACATCAAAGAATCCATTTGCAGCTCATTGGCATTTTTTTATCCAAAAGCAGGGATCATCAAGCTACAAGTTGATGCTTGGAAGTTTGGCCTAGGAGCCACCCTTATTCAAAATGGGAAGTCAATCTCCTTTGCATAACACTCATTGAATGCCACCAAGCAGAACTTGCAGATAGAAAAGGAACTACATGCTATCCTCTTTGGGTGCATACACTACCACCAGTACCTCTATGGCCAGAAGTTCATAATTGTATTGGATCACAAGCCTCTCCAAGTGATTCTGAATTGCTCAATATCAAAATTGTCACCAAGACTCCAGTTGACGCTACTGAGAATCCTATCATATGACTTCACCATAACATTCCCCCTAGGCAAGGAAATTCCAGCTGCTGAAGCCCTTTTGTGCATGTATCTCCTTAAAGAGGATGGAGAGATGCAAAAAAAAGATAAATCATATGTGCATTCTGTTATGTCAATCCACCCAATCAGCAGTGACAAACTTAAAAGGCCCAAACAAAAGACAGCAGCTGATAGTAAATTGGTTGAGCTGGCTAAGACAATCAAAAGTGGTTGGCCAACATCCAAAAGAAATCTCCCAGCAACTCTCACCCCATTCTGGAATGTCCAGCATGACCTGATAGTCATAGACCAAATCATACTAAAAGGAGATTTCCTGGTCATACCCAAAAACTCTCACAACAACATCCTAAGCTGCATACACACATCCTATCTGGGTATTGAAAGAACTAAACAGCATGCTCACTCAGTAATTTTTTGGCCAATGATGACAAAAGATATCAAAGAACATATCAAACACTGCTATGCATGCATCAGACTCCAGAATTCCAACCAGAAAGAGTCCTTGATGCCACATGATATCTCTGACTTACCATGGGAGAAAATTGGTTGTGACCTCTTCTACAAAAACAAGGAATACTTCCTCACTACTTTTGACTATTACAGTTGATTATTCAAAGTTACTAGAGTGGGAAGCAGTGCATATGCTCAACAAATCATACCACATCTGAAAAAGCATTTTGCACATTATGGAATTCCCTATATGCTCATTACTGACAACATCCCACAATTCACATCATCCATCTTCCGAAAATTCATGAAAAAAAGGAGCAAGTCTTGCACCTCCTCATCTCATAAAGTAACACCTTTGCACCTCATAAAGTAACATAATAATGTATTATGGCAGCATGTTTAGTATTTAAATTGAAATTTGGCTAATTATATTTTTGTACTAGCTTGCTAGTTCAGAAAGGAGGAAGGATGTAATATTCTTACCTTTTTGTTCTAGGTGACCTGGGTTTCTATGTCTAAAGAATAAATGTTAAGACTTTCTACATTATGATTGCTTTGCTAGTGCTTTAGTATTGTTATTGCTTGAACTTATATTACTTGTTCTTGTAGGAGCCTGGGTTAAATAAACTCATTACTTGAAATTGTTGCAAATACAGGGGGAGGGGTCTGGAATAAAGTTATGACAGCAGGAAACATTATAGCCTATTTGGAAAAACCAGGCCTATTGAATAGCCTAGAAAATGCAATAGTGGGCTCGACTAGTCTATATTCTTTTTTTCCCATCTAATATCTTAGTTCAGATAGCCTAGCCAGAAATGGAACAAGGTGCCTAATATGAACTGCAAAAAATTTACCCCAAAATAACCCAAACATTAAAAATTTGTCATTTCTAACAGTAGTGATTAAAGTATTTACTGGAAATAGTGTAAAGGTATATTGAATGGTAGACAAGGCTAGCCTAGCCTATTTTCATTTTTACGCTAGCCTAGCTAGGAAATTAAGATTAAAACCCTAGACCGGGTTTAACACAATTTGTTTACTTTGATAGTTATTAGGAATAAGAAAAGTTTTGCATTTTCTAATTATAGTGGAATACTAGTTGAGGCCTGTTGTAACAGGAGGCTAGGCCTAGCAAACTCTAAGGTGAATAGCCTAGGCTATAATGAAGCTTACGCTATCTGAGCATGTACACCCCAGAGCCTAATTTGCCTATCATATACATCAGCTTCATCTTCGGTTATACGGATAGCTTTGCTTCCATTTTCAGATGATACCATCTCGGAAATTTAGGCTGTTAGAATTTCTTCTGTATTCACGAGCTCGTGATTGAGTATTTAAATAAAGGAATGGCAATTATTTAATCCTTTCTATAGAATGAAATCAATCTTTGCCAAAAATTATTTATTCTTTGTACGCATTACAACTCTTATAGAATTATTATTGTTTTCATTTGTTTTTCATGAATTCCGTCTGTTTTTAACATGTATATATTCAGTTTTTAAGTGTGCATAAACTTGAAATCCTTAATAGCCTGAACAGTAGCAACAAAAATATCTTATGCAAAATGATCCATGAAATTTATTATGTTGTATTAGTATTTTGTGAAGTTTACCTATTACATAAGACAAATTTTCAAATGTTTTGTTACTTTTGTTTGGTAAATTATATCTCCATTAAACTCGTAATCGGTAAAATCATCACAAATCCACGCAGATTAAAAAAAAAAAAAAATTAGTCCTCCAAGATGGGAAACGTCATGGCAGCTTCTCCATCGATGCCAGTGGTGGAAGTCGGAGATGCGAAAGATAAAAAATCTGACTCGACAAATCCTGGAACCGTTGAAGAGCTCCATAAGAAGTGCAAAGGTAGGCTGCCCAGACCAGAAGTGCAATTGGGTTAGCCTAGGGGCTATTTCATGTGTGACAAAGTCTTGATTTAGGGCCTAACTAAAACCCTCACATCTTGTTACCAAAAATCAATTTAGAAGAATTTTATATATCAGAGAAAAGCTAAAAATCTAACCTATACATCAATATGTTTATTAGGCTAGGCTATTAGGCTAAAATTATTTAAGATCAAACACTTAAAATTATTAGTCTATTGGGTCAATATATACCAAATCATATTATTGAGTTAGGACTAAAGTGAATACACCATTCAATGCCTTTTTTTATGCTGATTACGAATATAATAAGCATTTCTATCAGAATGAATTTCAGCCCCCCCCCCCTATATATGCCAATTCAGGGTTTGGTTAGGTATAGCCTATATAGGGGGGGACTGAAATTCATTTCCGATAGAAATGCTTATTATATTTGTAATCAGCATAAAAAAGGCATCAAATGGTGCATTAACTTTATTTGAAACTCTATAATATGATTTGATATATATTGACCGTCTATTGACTTAAGCAGCATTCACAAGCATGTTTAGCTAGAATCTCATGTCTACACACGTGTCTAGCCAGAATCCAATGTCTAGGCAACAACCATTCACAAGTAAAATTCAGTGCTTAGCTTGACACCCTAGACAATGTGCTTGGCTAGACATTGAGTTCTAGCCTCTAGAACTCAATGTCTAGGATTTTCAATTACAGTCAATCAGAATGTGTGAAGATCCACTATTTTCATCATTTTAGGCCTGTTTTTTCACTCATCAATGTGCTAAGATCTTAAATCTTTTGTCAGAAAACGCTTAGAAGGAAATTCTTTGAACAAACATCTTATATCTTTTGTGGTTTTTGTTCAAATATCTTTTATAATTCTGCTCTGATCAGTAGTCTGAGAACTATGATGAGTAGATCATCAAAGTTCTCTCATCATTGTTCTAAATGGCAGAAAGATGGTGTTTTTCACATATTTTGCCAACATTAGCAAGCTGTAAGATCTTAGAACAAAGATGAGTTGAAAAACAATAATCTTTGCAGAAAGATGTAAGATCTTAGAGCTAAAAAACAGGCCTTTTGTTTACATTTGTAAACTGAAATTTAATTTTTGTTTTCTCATTAGCCTAATTGTTTTTTTCATTTTAGGCAAATATACAACACCAGACATAATAATGGGTAAAGTTCTACCAAATCATATTATTGACTTATGCATAAAGTGAATATACCTCTCAATGCCTTTTTTTATGCTGATTACAAATATAGCAGGCTAATCATTTCTGTCGGAAATGAATTTCAGCCCCCCCCCATATATATGCCAATTAAGGGTATATATTTATACAAACTAACCTAACCCTGAATTAGCATATATAGGGGGGGGGGGTGAAATTCATTTCCGATAGAAATGATTATTATATTTGTAATCAGCATAAAAAAGGCATCAAATGGTGTATTCACTTTATTCCTAACTCAATAATATGATTTGGTAGAACTTTACCTAATAATGAAGCACACTAAGGCAATTGTTTTGCTTATCTAATCCATTAGCTTGTGACAGTAAAAATAGGGATTATAATATTTGAAAGTTTTGCATGCATAAGCTGTTTTGGTTGGCTAGAAATGACAATTTGAAACTAAGTTTTTAATTTTAGCTAAGCACCAAATTTTACATGTGAACGGTCGATATCTAGACCTTGGATTCTGGCTAGACATGGGATTCTAGCTAGACATGCTTGTGAACACTGCTACAAGAACCTCTTTTTGGAAATAGCCTACCAATTATCCTATTTTGATTTGAACATCCTTTTAGTGTTTCAGCTTTATTCATATATTAACAGAAAGCTGATTTTCTTCTGATTCTAAAAATATAACTTTTCTTGCTTGATATTTAGCCTATTATATAAATTGCAAATATTAAATATAATTTTTTTCAATTGCCTGTCAAAACAGAGACCACATTTTTAATTTGTGTTGACAAATTGTTGGTGAAAACTTGACCAAGAAGGTGGAGTTCTTGTTACTGCCCTCACATTGCATCATGCTGTAGTAAAATAGGGATGGTAAAAAAAACATGGTAAAATTCTACTTTAGCTACTTTTGGCTCTCTTGGAAAGGGGTTAGGTTAGGAAAAGGAAACTTTCAGGGATAGGGCTAAAGGCCAAAGTATATCCCGGGAAGGTATTTTGAAGTACCTACCTTTACTCCTTCTCCCTTTAGAGGGTCCTGACCTTTGAAAATCTGTGTGTTATAAAAGTGAAACCTTGCAAAATAGATTTTCTGTGTAAATGAAGTACAACCAAATTGTTTTCAGATTAACAAATTTTCTCAATTCCAATTTATAAGGCTTTAAAGATATGTCAATACATTTCCTAAATTTTGAAAAAAATATTGATATGGCTTAAAATTCTACTAAAAATAACAGGAATTGCATTTTCAGAATTAAAGTCAGAGAAAAAGAAACTGATAACTGAAAATTAAGGTAAAATGTTGTTTTGTCAAAATTTCAATAGGTATATAGACCTGTCATGTAGGCAAATTTCAGGACCCTCTAGAGGGAGAAGAAGTGGAGGTAGGTACTTCAAAATACCTTCCCAGGGCTTACTTTAGCCTGTAGAACCATCCATGGAAGTTTGATTTTCCTAACCTATCCCCTTTCCAAGATAGCCAAAAGTAGCTAAAGCAGAATTTTTCCAAAACCATTGCTATTTTTCCAGAATGCCAAAGAAAAGTGGTATTTTACCCTATTGAGTCACCTTACCTTGAATTCCATTATGGTCAGAGATCAGACAGGTATAGACCTTTCACTTGTGCTATCTCCCAAGCCCTAGAAATAAGAAAAGATTAGAAATAACTGCTTGGCAACATATTCCAGTTATATATTGTTGGCACTGGACTAATTCCTGAAAGTTTCATTGACTTAACTCCACTGATTTCCAAGGTAGCCAAAAAGCCCTAAATTAGAATTTTACCATGTCCTTTTGTACAATGATGGCTGGGGCCATGACTGTTGCTGATGATGGTTAAGTTTTCTTATAAGTTAATATCATATCACTTTTCAAGCATCTACAAATGTTTTACTTAGTAAAGCATTAGTTTTTCATAATTCTACAAATTTAGGGAAATATTATGAGTCTGCTTATTTGAACCAATATTACTGATATATGTTACATAAACTGCAAAGCAATAATTTATGTTTATTTCAGGGTTCATCTTTGCTCTTTAAATTCATCAGATAAAAATTTATATATATATATATATATATATATATATATATATATATATATATATATATATATATTCAAATAAACTACTTGAAAAAAAAATTATAGAGTGGAACTGTACCAGTAGAAAATGCACAATATAGTTGATAATGCAATTTTGAGCTAATTACTTCTCAAACCAGTTTACAGCACTTTCTTTTTTGTTCTGAAAAGCTCACCTGGAATTAGAATTGACATAAACAGCAACAAAAACCACACTGCCTTTTTCTCTTCAAACAAAATTTTGGTTTTTCTTTTATCATGTTTTACTCTTTTGCTTTTTCTTTTAAAACAACTTTTAAACAAGTCTCCTTATCTGATGCATAAGCCATTCATTGACCAATTCTGGAACAAAATTTTCCCATGAAGTGTTTAATGCAAATATAAAAGTAGAGTTTTGTGGTAAGGATCCAAGATAAAGCTTAGAGAAAGGGTATACATATATGTGCTTTAATTTGAACAATATCACAAGGACTAATTTTTCATTGTAAGAAAAGGCAAGAGAGTACAACATGATAAAGAAAAACCAAAAACCTGTTTGAAGAGAAAAAGAGTTCAATTCTGATTCCATGTGAGCTTTTCAGAACAAAAAAGAAAGTGCTCAAAAACTGGTTTGAGAAGTAATTAGCTCAAAAGTGGAAAATCAACCACAGTCAACACTTTCTACTTGTAGAGTTTGCCTCTATAAAAATATATATTTTTTAAAGCAGTTTTAAAGTAATTTGCATCTCTAAAAAAAACAATTGTTTATCTGATCAATTGAAAGAGTAAAGATGAACCTCAAAATAAACATAAATTATTGCTTTGCAGTTTATGTAACATATATCAGTAATATTGGTTTAAATAAAAAGACTTATAATAGTTCCCTAAATTTGTAGAATTATGAGCAACTAATCCTTTACTGAGTGAAGTATTTGTAGATGCATAAAAAGTGTTATGATATTGACTTACAAGGAAATTCAACTATCTTCAGAACCAGCCATCATCACAGAAAAGGACATGGAAAAATTCTAATTTAGGGAGCTTTTACTATCTTGGAAAGTGGTGTAGTTAGGTCAATGAAATTTTCAAGAATGAGTCCACAGCCAACAACATACAACTGGAATGTATTGTCAAGCTATTATTTCTAAAAAAAAAATCTTAAAATCTAGGGCTTAGAAGATTATATAAATGAGATGTTTCCAATCATAGTAAAAGATGTGGTAAATATATAGAACTAATATACAATACATCTTCAGTGGAAAAAAAACAAAATATAAAAGAAAACTGAAAAATACTAAAAATGATAAGAAATGTTTAAAAATAATACTGAAAAGTGCATAAAAATAAAACTAAAAGATGAAAAAACTAACATTAAAGGAGTTAAAGTATCTTCAAATGCCCTAAAAAATTAAACTTTTTTCTCCTGCTACATAGAAAAATAGAAGTTGTTATTAATAAAAATGAAATATGGACCAGTGACTGTTTTGTGACTGTTCAATGATAAGTTTTCATATTTTTTCTATCCCATGATTTCAGTTCTACTCTGAAAAAATTGTCATTTCTTTCAAGGGAGAAGAAAAATATATATTTTTTTTTTCTTGGGATTTAAGCACATCATGAGACAGTTTTTTTTCATTTTACTCTTTGTTATATCTTGTAATCTATCTATGCCCTCAATATCCATGCAAATTTTAGCATGCATTGTATAACTGATCTGAGACCTGTCAACACCATCAGTTACTCAGCACCAGTGCAATATGTAATACCATGAGACCACACCTACTTCTCCTGTTAAATATACAATAGCAGTAGTTTGATATAAATTAGCTTGTGATCTTTTTTTTTACCTAAATAAATGAAGTTGGATTATTATGTTTCAAAAAAGGATACTGAAAACCTACAAATAAAAATACTAACAAAAAACCAAAAATTATAGAATAAATTAACTTTATATTTTAATCAACTTAACTTTTTAACTTTAGATAATGAAAATGAGCCACTATGTAACACTATCATATTCCAAAAGTCAACCAGACAAATAAATTGAAAATACTACATGTATGATTCCCTTTTTTGACAGCTACTTCAGTGAATTTCCAATTTGACAATGTTTCCTTAGATTATCTTAAAATTACCTTAAATCGCATCTTCTAGCGACTAAGGTTGCAGGAACCTGTAGATGTCGCCAGGTAGTATTGACAGGAGTTCGTTGCACAATTCATTAGTGGATCATCACATCCTACACATATACAGGACAGTTGAATATCACACACTAATAGACCCTAGTGGTGGATGCAGGCTCATCCCACTGCGTCCTCCATGGCTTGTTCCTCCAGTCATGGTCAACGCCAGTCTTGAAGCTGTTAACTGAAGCTGCGGAAACAGTTGAATCGCTCAGTGAATTCCACAACGGAACAACGCGATTGGTGAAGAAGTTGTATTTCTCACGCTTTCTGCTGAATCTTTGGCGGAGTTTTATGGGGTTACCTCGCGCTCTGCTAGACTGGTCCTGTTCGAGAATGGGCTTGATAACACTGCTGTTCATCAACTTATATGCCAAAATTACGTCCCCCCTTTTTCTACGGTAGGTCAGAGTTTGCAAATCAAGCTTTTCTAGGCGTTGCTCAAATGGGATTTGTTGGTTGGCAAATGGGAGCCTAGTAGCTCTTCTCTGGACTTTTTCAAGCAACTCTGCATTGCATTTAAAGTGGGGGTTTGCAACTGCCATCCCAAACTCAAGATGAGGGCGGACAAGGGCTGTGTAAAGCTTCTTAATGACCCTGGGGTGGCGACTAGTCACTGATCGCTTGATTAGGCCTAGGATCTTGTTTGCCTTTGCGGCTTGAGTTCGGCAGTGACTATGGAACTTCAGCTTATTATCTATGATTACCCCGAGATCACGTTCTTCCTCTGCGCTTTGGATGGGTGTTATAGCACCAGTAGAGTCCAACATATGGTAGCTATGGCAAGGGTTGTTCAGTCCAAGATGTAAAACTTTACATTTGCTTGGGTTAAACTCTAGTGTCCAAGTTGAGGCCCATTGGCAGAGGTTTGTTAAGTCTTGTTGCAGGGCATTGCAGTCTTCGTCAGAAGCGGCGGGTCCAAAGAGTTTGGAATCGTCTGCATATAGTTCCAGCAGATTCTGGACAACCTCAGGAGCATCGTTAATGTAGAGGTTGAATAAAGTCGGGCCCAACTTAGTTCCCTGTGGCACACCACTTCTGACATTTACTGCTGCCGAGTACACGAGGTTTCCGTTGTGGTCGTAGACTGCAGCAATCTGGATTCTATCAGACAGAAAGCTATGGATCCACTGGGCTACGTCTACATCAATGTGATATGCTGACAGTTTAATCATCAGGTACCGATGGGACATTTTATCGAAGGCTTTTGCCTGGTCCAGTAGGAACACGTCTACAGGGGATCCCGATTCGATAACCTCAGTGATTGATTCATAAGCTTGGATCAGGTTCGTTTCAATGGACATTCCTTTTCTAAAGCCATGTTGGCCGCTGTAAAGGAGACCATTCCTTGTCATGTGAGCTATAACGGCATCATTGACAATTCCTTCAATCAGCTTAGCAACGACTGAGGTAAGGCTGATGGGCCGGTAGTTCTCTGGCTGGCTTCTGGAACCTTTCTTAAATATTGGAGTTATTGTTGCTGTACGCCAATCAGGTGGTAGTTTCTTTGTCTTCAAGGACAGATTATACAAGGAGCAGAGCGGTTCGGTGACTATATCAGAGATTTCTTTGAGCAGCCTGGGATGGATGCCGTCTGGTCCTTTGGCTTTGTTAGGGTCCAGCTTTGATAGTCTTTTCTTAACCTCTTCAGTCGTGATGATGAGTTTCGGCATAAGATGTTCGATATGTCTGGGGTCAGGACATGAGGGTTCAGCTGATGAGTCTGAGGAGAAGTTCGAAGCGAAGGTAGTGTTAAGCAAGTTTGCTATAGCTTCTGGGTCTTCCAACTTTTTCCCTTCAGCGTTGAATAAGAATGGTATTGATCGCCTGTTCTTATCTTTCTTGGACACATACCTCCAAAATCGTTTAGGGTTTTCCTTTATACTAAAGGCTATCTTCTCCTCATATTCTGCCATAAAATGCCTAGTTAGATGTCTCAACTTATTCCTGGCTCTGGCATAATGCTCCCAGTGTCGTGTGCATACACACTTCTTGTACTTCGAAAGTGCCTTTTTCTTCCTGTTCATGGCTCTTTTAATGGGTCGATCTATGTGAGGCAGTGTTCTAGGTGCCTTGACAAAAGACGTTGAAGTACAAAGCTGCTCAACATGGAGGACGGCGTTCTTGAAATTTAGCCAGGCTTGCTCTATATCATCACTGTTAGTCACTTGATCCCATGCAACCGCCTGTAGTATTTCCCTGATCCTGCTGTAGTCGGTATACGTTCGTTTGGTGCAGTTGTTTGGTGGTTGACTTATTAGCAAGTCATGGGAAATACAGAAGTGATCGCTAGCGCCAATGGGGGGCAGGTAATCAGTATTCACTAGCAGTCCTGGGTTGTTAGTGATTGTCAAGTCTAGTAGAGATGGTATCTGGTTGTTTTTGTAACGGGTTGGCTGATCAATTAATTGGTACAGATTATTGTTGCCTAAATATTCCACAAACGGGTTAGTTGCAGTTGAACTTTGATGGTAACCTGCTCCATCCACCCACAAAATATCAGGCATATTTAGATCTCCAATTAAAATAAAATCTTGGTTACAATGCTTAGATGCATGATCAGCTAATTGAGTAAGAGCCCCATAAGAGGCAGCGGCATCTGGGCTGCTTGGGCTTCTATAAACGCATCCTATTAGAAGTGGGTTCCCCCCAATAACAATATTAACAAAAACACTCTCAACCCATGGGGAATAATCATGATTCAAAGTCAAATCTCTGACCTGTAATACATCCTTCACATAAACAGCAACGCCTCTTCTGGGGTGAGTTGAGAGATTCGAGAACAGGCGATATCCGGGGATCATGATATGATCATCTTCCAGTGGATTCGAGAACAGGCGATATCCGGGGATCATGATATGATCATCTTCCAGTGGAAGATGTTCTGTAAACTATCAAAGTAGTTTACAGGATTATAATTACAATTCACTTACCTTCTCTGAAAACTCATTATAAATCAAAACTATTACAATTTCCCTTATGGGCTATAATTTAAAAAGGTAAAGAACACAGTATTGGATTTTACAATCCCTACTGGTGGTGCTGTTCTCTGTTTCATGGCCCTTCAGCCAGGAAGTGCAATGAGGGGCAGGGGGACAGCCATCCTATGCTTTTGTACACCATTCCTGTTTACCTTCCTCAGATTTCTCTAGGTACCCATTTAGTGCTGAGTTGACTCTGGCTCTGCTTACAGAGTCATGCCACTGTTAAAACCTAATAACTAGCAACACCAGGACTCAGAACCAGGGGTGTCCCAAGGGTCTTTTTATTGGGGGGATGATCTTTGTAAATTTTACCAAATTTCTACCTGATTTATGCCGAATTTTCTGCAGAAATCAATAATCTTGCTAATTTTCTGCCAATTTTGCAAAATTTCTGTCAAAATTTTTGCCTTCATTGACAATTTTACTGAATACCAAAAAATTAAGGCGGTGGAGTGCCCCTCGCCACCCCCCCCCCCCCCTTGGGACGCCCCTGCTCAGAAATCCTCTTCTCTTGGACAAAGAGTTTCAAGTCTAGCATGCTAACCACTTGGCTAGGATGGTTCTAACTGTAGAATCCAAAAACTAATACTTCTCCAATTTAAAAAAATACACAATGTATTTTTATGTTGAAAATGTACTAGGAAAATATATAGGGTTAGTTATTGGAACCAACACCCCTTTAACTATAAATTGATCCAAATATGTGATATGTAATATTCAAAAGTATAAAAAATACACAGTTACTTATATTTTTGGTAAGGAAAGAAGATCTTTGTTTTGTTGTGTACTTAACAAGTTAAAAAAGAATGTTCCGTTTATTTTAAAGTTTTAGTCAGTAAATAGTTCCTTTTTTTATGATTTCAGATGTTCAGCCTTCAAACTTTGAAGGAGCAAAACTTCTCATCAGCAAAGGATTGAGTAATCACTTTCAGATCTCTCATACCATGTCATTAAGCTCCACAGTGCCAAGTACCTATAAGTTTGGTGCAACATATGTGGGGACAAACATTATTGGACCAGGGGAAGCATATCCTATACTACTTGGTGAGATTGATCCTGATGGAGACCTTAGTGCAAACATAATCCATGGGTGGAACAATATAAAAATGAGACTTGTTTCCCAGGTTTGTTGTTGTTTTTTTTTTTTTTTTTTTTTTTTTTTTTTTTTTTTTTTTTTTTTTATCTAGGATTTTAGTTCTGGTTCTGATGGTTTAACCCATATAACTTTGCATCAAAGAGAGGGTATCATAAGAATTTTTGTTTGGTGGGATTGAGATATTTTTACCTGTATTTTTAAAACAATTTTCACATTGGAGGAATATTTCTTATCTTAATCTTTTAAGACAAAAACTCTTTTTGCCTACATTGTATGACCAATTTATCAGTAAGGTAATTTTTTGGGGGAGGGGCCAAACCCTGTACCCCCCCTCTCTGTTACAGCAATGTCAGTGGCAGAGAGGCTTAGCTAATTTCCTTCTTCAGATGGGCCAGCTTGTTAATTATTAGTTATAGCCTAGCATTGCTCTGTAACTTTAAGTCTGCCTTTTGGGTGAGATTAATTTTTTTGCTCTTTATACAATTTAATGTCTTTCAACACTGCAGCCTATATAAAGATATCTCATTATTCCATAAATTCCGATTTCTAACGATGATATCCACTCAACTGCACACTTTTGGTTTTCCTTTTTAAGGTTTTTGAACTTTCGCGATACTTCTTCAAAATATATACAAATATTTTTTCTCATTACCAGTTTTTTCCCCTTTAAACAATTTAATATAAACTTCTCCATACATGAAAGTCTTCAATTTTCCACAAAAGTATAACAATGTTATTGCAATACTGATGTATATAAAAATTACATCCCTCACATAAATATTTTTTTTCCAAAATTAAGGCTCTTAACGAATTTTCTCAAACTTCTGACCTATCTAGATCAATTTTTTAGGCCAGAATATCCAAGGATACAAATTTTCCCAAAAAAATATGGAACCCTTTTTGAAAAAAAAAAATACATGCATAAATACATACACAATTATTGCTCACTTATAAAGATAGTATATATGTATATATATAAATATATATATATATATATATAAGAAGTTGACATGTAAACTTTTGCAAAGAAAATAAAGAAGTTGACATGACTTTTTATTAAGATGTAACTAATCACAGGAAAAGGCCTTGGCTTTTTTTAGCCAACTAGTAACTACTCACTAGTTTTAGCCACTAGAAAAGAACAAACTACCTTGTCATCGTTACCCAGGAAACCCTTTAAAGTATTTTACTATAATGTTATTTTTTGCCCTTGGGTCCATCTTATGATCCAAGGGCAAATCATTTTTTGCTCTTGGATCCATCTTATGAGGATACCTCTTAATGATTGATACTGATCTACAGGAAACAGTCAAGCTTGTACAAGAGTCTTGGAGGTGTAGAGTTATGTGTCTCTATGCTGGACCACCAGCAGGAGAATTAAGACAAGGGGTCAGGGGTACGACTGCAAACTCAGTCACGGTGAGTATGAGAAGCTTATGGTTAAACAAGTCCTCATCTAAATATCAGATGCCAGGTGACGTGGAAAAAGCATTTTGTCTTATTGTAAGAAAACCTTCTTAAGCTACGTCTATCTTTGAGCTTTGTCTACACGGAATCCATTGCTCCACTGATGTCTCTTTGCATCTTGTCCTACTGTAAGAAAACCTTCTCAAGCTTTGTCTATCTTTGAGCTTTGTCTACACGGAATCCATTTCTCCACTGATGTCTCTTTGCATCTTGTCCTACTGTAAGTAAACCTTCTCAAGCTTTGTTTATCTTTGAGCTTTGTCTACACGGAATCCATTTCTCCACTGATGTCTCTTTGCATCTTGTCCTACTGTAAGTAAACCTTCTTAAGCTTTGTCTACACGGAATCCATTTCTCCACTGATGTCTCTTTGCATCTTGTCCAACTGTAAGTAAA
Organism: Artemia sp. Qi Xiang Cuo; assembly: GCF_049724085.1. Taxonomy (NCBI): domain Eukaryota; kingdom Metazoa; phylum Arthropoda; class Branchiopoda; order Anostraca; family Artemiidae; genus Artemia; species Artemia sp. Qi Xiang Cuo. The sequence continues at coordinate 9,644,456 of NC_142801.1, forward strand.
CCTTCTCAAGCTTTGTCTATCTTTGAGCTTTGTCTACACGGAATCCATTTCTCCACTGATGTCTCTTTGCATCTTGTCCTACTGTAAGTAAACTTTCTTAAGCTTTGTCTATCTTTGAGCTTTGTCTACAGGGAATCCATTTCTCCACTGATGTCTCTTGGCATCTTGTCCTACTGTAAGTAAACCTTCTTAAGCTTTGTCTATCATTGAGCTTTGTCTACACGGAATCCATTTCTCCACTGATGTCTCTTTGCATCTTGTCCTACTGTAAGTAAACCTTCTTAAGCTTTGTCTACACGGAATCCATTTCTCCACTGATGTCTCTTTGCATCTTGTCCTACTGTAAGTAAACCTTCTCAAGCTTTGTCTATCTTTGAGCTTTGTCTACATGGAAACCATTTCTCCACGATGTCTCTTTGCATCTTGTCCTACTGTAAGAAAACCTTCTTAAGCTTTGTCTATCCTAGAGCTTTGTCTACACGGAATCCATTTCTCCATCCATGTCTCTTTGCATCTTGTCCTACTGTAAGTAAACCTTCTCAAGCTTTGTCTACACGGAATCCATTTCTCCACTGATGTCTATTTGCATCTTGTCCTACTGTAAGTAAACCTTCTTAAGCTTTGTCTACATGGAATCCATTTCTCCACTGATGTCTCTTGCCATCTTGTCCTACTGTAAGTAAACCTTCTTAAGCTTTGTCTATCCTTGAGCTTTGTCTACACGGAATCCATTTCTCCACCAATGTCTCTTGGCATCTTGTCCTATTGTAAGTAAACTTTCGTAAGCTTTGTTTATCCTTTAGCTTTGTCTACACGGAATCCATTTCTCCACCAATGTCTCTTGGCATCTTGTCCTACTGTAAGTAAACCTTCTTAAGCTTTGTCTATCCTTGAGCTTTGTCTACATGGAAACCATTTCTCCACTGATGTCTCTTGGCAGTTTGTCCTACTGTAAGTAAACCTTCTTAAGCTTTGTCTATCCTTGAGCTTTGTCTACATGGAAACCATTTATCCACTGATGTCTCTGCATCTTGTCCTGCTGTAAGTAAAACTTCTTAAGCTTTGTCTACATGGAATCCATTTCTCCTCTGATGTCTCTTGGCATCTTGTCCTACTGTAAGTAAACCTTCTTAAGCTTTGTCTACCCTTGAGCTATGTCTACACGGAATCCATTTCTCCACCAATGTCTCTTGGCATCTTGTCCTACTGTAAGTAAACCTGCTTAAGCTTTGTCTATCCTTGAGCTTTGTCTACATGGAAACCATTTCTCCACTGATGTTTCTTGGCTTCTCGTCCTACTGTAAGTAAACCTTCTTAATCTTTGTCTATCATTGAGCTTTGTCTACATGGAATCCATTTCTCCACTGATGTCTCTTGGCATCTTGTCCTACTGTAAGTAAACCTTCTTAAGCTTTGTCTCTCCTTGAGCTTTGTCTACACGGAATCCATTTCTCCACTGATGTCTCCTTGCATCTTGTCCTACTGTAAGTAAACCTTCTCAAGCTATGTCTACACGGAATTCATTTCTCCACCAATGTCTCTTGGCATCTTGTCCTACTGTAAGTAAACCTGCTAAAGCTTTGTCTATCCTTGAGCTTTGTCTACATGGAAACCATTTCTCCACTGATGTATCTTGGCTTCTAGTCCTACTGTAAGTAAACCTTCTTAAGCTTTGTCTATCTTTGAGCTTTGTCTACATGGAATCCATTTCTCCACTGATGTCTCTTGGCATCTTGTCCTACTGTAAGTAAACCTTCTTAAGCTTTGTCTCTCCTTGAGCTTTGTCTACACGGAATCCATTTCTCCACTGATGTCTCCTTGCATCTTGTCCTACTGTAAGTAAACCTTCTCAAGCTTTGTCTACACGGAATTCATTTCTCCACTGATGTCTTTTTGCATCTTGCCCTACTGTAAGTAAACCTTCTTAAGCTTTGTCTATCTTTGAGCTTTGTCTACATGGAAACCATTTCTCCACTGATGTCTCTTTGCATCTTGTCCTGCTGTAAGTAAACCTTCTTAAGCTTTGTCTATCTTTGAGGTTTGTCTACACGGAATCCATTTCTCCACTGATCTCCTTGGCATCTTGTCCTACTGTAAGTAAACCTTCTTAAGCTTTGTCTATCCTTGAGCTTTGTCTACACGGAATCCATTTCTCCACCATTGTCTCTTGGCATCTTGTCCTACTGTAAGTAAACCTTCTTAAGCTTTGTCTATCATTGAGCTTTGTCTACACGGAATCCATTTCTCCACCAATGTCTCTTGGCATCTTGTCCTGCTGTAAGTAAACCTTCTTAAGCTTTGTCTATCCTTGAGCTTTGTCTACACGGAATCCATTTCTCCACCAATGTCTCTTTGCATCTTGTCCTACTGTAAGTAAACCTTCTTAATCTTTGTCTATCTTTGAGCTTTGTCTACATGGAATCCATTTCTCCACTGATGTCTCTTGGCATCTTGTCCTACTGTAAGTAAACCTTCTTAAGCTTTGTCTATCCTTGAGCTTTGTCTACACGGAATCCATTTCTCCACTGATGTCTCTTTGCATCTTGTCCTACTGTAAGTAAACCTTCTCAAGCTTTGTCTACACGGAATCCATTTCTCCACTGATGTCTCTTTGCAATCTTGTCCTACTGTAAGTAAACCTTCTTAAGCTTTGTCTATCTTTGAGCTTTGTCTACATGGAAACCATTTCTCCACTGATGTCTCTTTGCATCTTGTCCTACTGTAAGTAAACCTTCTCAAGCTTTGTCTACACGGAATCCATTTCTCCACTGATGTCTATTTGCATCTTGTCCTACTGTAAGTAAACATTCTTAAGCTTTGTCTATCTTTGAGCTTTGTCTACATGGAATCCATTTCTCCACCAATGTCTCTTGGCATCTTGGCCTACTGTAAGTAAACCTTCTTAAGCTTTGTCTATCCTTGAGCTTTGTCTACATGGAAACCATTTCTCCACTGATGTCTCTTTGCATCTTGTCCTACTGTAAGTAAACCTTCTAAAGCTTTGTGTATCTTTGAGCTTTGTCTACATGGAATCCATTTCTCCACTGATGTCTCTTGGCATCTTGTCCTACTGTAAGTAAACTTTCGTAAGCTTTGTTTATCCTTGAGCTTTGTCTACACGGAATCCATTTCTCCACCAATGTCTCTTGGCATCTTGTCCTACTGTAAGTAAACCTTCTTAAGCTTTGTCTATCCTTGAGCTTTGTCTACATGGAAACCATTTCTCCACTGATGTCTCTTGGCATCTTGTCCTACTGTAAGTAAACCTTCTGAAGCTTTGTCTATCCTTGAGCTTTGTCTATATGGAAACAATTTCTCCACTGATGTCTCTTTGCATCTTGTCCTACTGTAAGTAAAACTTCTTAAGCTTTGTCTATCTTTGAGCTTTGTCTAAATGGAATCCATTTCTCCACGGATGTCTACTGTAAGTAAACCTTCTTAAGCTTTGTCTATCCTTGAGCTTTGTCTACATGGAAACAATTTCTCCACTGATGTCTCTTTGCATCTTGTCCTACTGTAGGTAAAACTTCTTAAGCTTTGTCTATCTTTGAGCTTTGTCTACACGGAATCCATTTCTCCACGGATGTCTCTTGGCATCTTGTCCTACTGTAAGTAAACCTTCTTAAGCTTTGTCTATCTTGTCCTACTGTAAGTAAACCTTCTTAAGCTTTGTGTATCTTTGAGCTTTGTCTACATGGAATCCATTTCTCCACTGATGTCTCTTGGCATCTTGTCCTACTGTAAGTAAACTTTCGTAAGCTTTGTTTATCCTTGAGCTTTGTCTACACGGAATCCATTTCTCCACCAATGTCTCTTGGCATCTTGTCCTACTGTAAGTAAACCTTCTTAAGCTTTGTCTATCCTTGAGCTTTGTCTACATGGAAACCATTTCTCCACTGATGTCTCTTGGCATCTTGTCCTACTGTAAGTAAACCTTCTTAAGCTTTGTCTATCCTTGACCTTTTTCTACATGGAAACAATTTCTCCACTGATGTCTCTTGGCATCTTGTCCTACTGTAAGTAAACCTTCTTAAGCTTTGTCTATCCTTGAGCTTTGTCTACCAGGAATCCATTTCTCCACCAATGTCTCTTGGCATCTTGTCCTACTGTAAGTAAACCCTCTTAAGGTTTGTCTATCCTTGAGCTTTGTCTACACGGAATCCATTTCTCCACCAATATCTCTGGGCATCTTGTCCTACTGTAAGTAAACCTTCTTAAGCTTTGTCTATCCTTGAGCTTTGTCTACATGGAAACCATTTCTCCACTGATGTCTCTTGGCATCTTGTCCTACTGTAAGTAAACCTTCTTAAGCTTTGTCTATCATTGAGCTTTGTCTACATGGAAACCATTTCTCCACTGATGTCTCTTGGCATCTTGTCCTACTGTAAGTAAACCTTCTTAAGCTTTGTCTATCCTTGATCTTTGTCTACAAGGAATCCATTTCTCCACCAATGTCTCTTGGCATCTTGTCCTACTGTAAGTAAACCGTCATAAGCTTTGTCTATCCTTGAGCTTTGTCTACACGGAATCAATGTCTCCACCTCTGTCTCTTGGCATCTTGTCCTACTGTAAGTAACCCTTCTTAAGCTGTGTCTATCCTTGAGCTTTGTCTACATGGAAACCATTTCTCCACTGATGTCTCTTGGCATCTTGTCCTACTGTAAGTAAACCTTCTTAAGCTTTGTCTATCCTTGAGCTTTGTCTACAAGGAATCAATTTCTCCACTTATGTCTCTTTGCATCTTGTCCTACTGTAAGTAAACCTTCTTAAGCTTTGTCTATCCTTGAGCTTTGTCTACAAGGAATCAATTTCTCCACCAATGTCTCTTTGCATCTTGTCCTACTGTAAGTAAACCTTCTTAAGCTTTGTCTATCCTTGAGCTTTGTCTACAAGGAATACATTTCTCCACCAATGTCTCTTGGCATCTTGTCCTACTGTAAGTAAACCTTCTTAAGCTTTGTCTATCCTTGAGCTTTGTCTACACGGAATCCATTTCTCCACCAATGTCTCTTTGCATCTTGTCCTACTGTAAGTAAAACTTCTTAAGCTTTGTCTTATCTTTGAGCTTTTTCTAAATGGAATCCATGTCTCTAAGGATGTCTACTGTAAGTAAACCTTCTTAAGCTTTGTCTATCCTTGAGCTTTGTCTACAGGGAATCCATTTCTCCACTCATGTCTCTGGGAATCTTGTCCTACTGTAAGTAAACCTTCTTAAGCTTTGTCTATCCTTGACCTTTGTCTACATGGAAACAATTTCTCCACCGATGTCTCTTGGCATCTTGTCCTACTGTAAGTAAACCTTCTTAAGCTTTGTCTATCATTGAGCTTTGTCTACAAGGAAACCATTTCTCCACTGATGTCTCTTGGCATCTTGTCCTACTGTAAGTAAACCTTCTTAATCTTTGTCTATCCTTGAGCTTTGTCTACAAGGAATCCATTTCTCCACCAATGTCTCTTTGCATCTTGTCCTACTGTAAGTAAACCTTCTTAAGCTTTGTCTATCCTTGAGCTTTGTCTACACGTAAACAATGTCTCCACACCTGTCTCTGTGCCTCTTGTCCTAATGTAAGTAAAACTTCTTAAGCTTTGTCTATCCTTGAGCTTTGTCTACATGGAAACCATTTCTCCATAGATGTCTCTTGGCATCTTGTCCTACTGTAAGTAAAACTTCAGAAGCTTTGTCTATCGTTGAGCTTTGTCTACATGGAAACCATTTCTCCACTGATGTCTCTTGGCATCTTGTCCTACTGTAAGTAAACATTCTTAAGCTTTGTCTATCCTTGAGCTTTGTCTACACGGAATCCATTTCTCCACCTATGTCTCTTGGCATCTTGTCCTACTGTCAGTAAACCTTCGTAAGCTTTGTCTATCCTTGAGCTTTGTCTACACGTAATACATTTCTCCACCAATGTCTCTTTGCATCTTGTCCTACTGTAAGTAAACCTTCTTAAGCTTTGTCTATCCTTGAGCTTTGTCTACACGGAATCCATTTCTCCACAAATGTCTCTTTGCATCTTGTCCTACTGTAAGTAAAACTTCTTAAGCTTTGTCTTATCTTTGAGCTTTGTCTAAATGGAATCCATTTCTCTACGGATGTCTACTGTAAGTAAACCTTCTTAAGCTTTGTCTATCCTTGAGCTTTGTCTACATGGAAACCATTTCTCCACTGATGTCTCTTGGCAACTTGTCCTACTGTAAGTAAACCTTCTTAAGCTTTGTCTATCCTTGATCTTTGTCTACATGGAAACCATTTCTCCAGGGATGTCTCTTGGCATCTTGTCCTACTGGAAGTAAACTTTCGTAAGCTTTGTTTATCCTTGAGCTTTGTCTACACGGAATCAATTTCTCCACAAATGTCTCTTGGCATCTTGTCCTACTGTAAGTAAACCTTCTTAAGCTTTGTGTATCCTTGAGCTTTGTCTACATGGAAACCATTTCTCCAATGATGTCTCTTGGCATCTTGTCCTACTGTAAGTAAACCTTCTTAAGCTTTGTCTATCCTTGAGCTTTGTCTACATGGAATCCATTTCTCCACCAATGTCTCTTGGCATCTTGTCCTACTGTAAGTAAACCTTCTTAAGGTACTTAGTTCCTTTTTTTTGCTTTTTTTCGTGCTCGTTATTGTTTATTAAATTTGGTTCCTGCTACTTTCAGAATCGGCATAACTGCGTATGAACGGGTCTGTCCACCAATCCTAGGAACGGGTCTGTTGGCCATATGTATTTTATTTGTTCATCTTTATTTACAAAGCATACAGTTCATCTGAGAACAAAGTCAGAGATTTGGATGTTCATATTTGTGTGGGTTTATTTCTGTGGTCGTTGTTGTATTAACAGCTGTAGAATATCTTTAAATTACATAAATAATAAACACATATAAGTTATATATATAGGCTACTACATATTATATATGCGTGGGTTTATTTAGATATGTAAATACATGTATGTTCATATCGGTCCCTGATTGAAAGGTAAAAAACACCCATTTAAACTACAGGTTTGAATCAACAAAATGTATTTGCCTCCTATTTCGTTGCTTAACAGAGTAAAAGGTCATGTTTTTTGCTATTTTTGTGAGCTTTTTATGGAAAAGAGCCATTTTAGGTTATTATGGAGGATTTATTATTTGAGGTTATGTTTTGAAGACTTGTGTAAGCTTATTATACAGAAATAATTTCATGTCTATTCATAAATAAATATATAAATTTATATATTAAATATATAAAAAAGGATATTAAACAAACTCCTTTGAAGCCATATTTTTAAAGAATGGAACTCTACCAATGGAAAGCACAGATTCAGGAGTTATTGTTTTTAATTTCTTCAATTTTAAATTGATTACTTCTCTCGCCGCTTTTAGAGTACTATCTCTTTTTCTTCTAAAATTTTGAACAGCTCACTGCAGCACCAAGCCACCTGGGGCCAACATAGCTACGCACGCTCCTCCTTCATCCCAATCTACTGAAAGCTTCTCTCTTTACACCCTCCCAGGAAGTTCCAATTTCCCTTAAATCTTTGCTTACGACCTCTTCCCGTCCCATTTGGGGGCAACTTGCTTTCCATTTGGCCCTAGATGGTTAGCGGCTCTTGCTTTTTGTTCAGCTTTAGGACTACTACTACTACTAACAACTCACCGCAGCACCAAGCCGCCTAAGGCCAACACAGCTACGCACGCTCCTCCTCCACCCCAATCTATTCAAAGCCTTCCTTTTTACACCCGCCCACGAAGTTCCCATTTCCTTTAAATCTTCCTTTATGACGTCCTCCCACCCGAGACGGGGACGATCTGCTTTCCGTTTAGACCTAGATGGTTGGCCAAAAAGAACAATCTTCGGCAATCTGTCATCCTTCATCCGCACAACGTGCCCTAGCCACCTCAACCCTTCTTTCTGTATAGCCCTAGAGAGCGGTATTGAACCACATTTTTCGTATAGCCTACTGTTTGAAATACGGTCAGTATTTAGTATATAGCCTATAGGCAGTATAGCCTATTGTTTGAAACAGGGTCAGTCAGTTGGGTACCCAGAACAATTCTTAAGCAATTTCTCTGGAAAATATCTTGCAAATCTTCATCTGCTTTTCAGAGCGCCCATGCTTCAGAGCCATATTTGACCACTGTCTTCACTGTAGCTTCTAATATCCTAATCTTGGTTTGCAGACTTATCTTCCTATTCTTCCAGACTTTTTTTAACTGTGAAAATACACCCTGAGCCTTGGCTATTCTATATTTAACATTTTCACTGCTCCCACCATCTTTACTAATAATTCTATCAAGGTATGTGAAGGCCCACCTGATCAATCTTTTCATTACCCAACATCACCTTTTAATCTTCACTTATTCCTAGACTTAGTGACTTAGTCTTCTTAACATTAATTTATAACCCTATTCTAGCACCCTGAACTCGCAAAACCTGTAAAACTTCATTCATTTTGTTCACACTTCCATCTAGGATGCTTAAATCATCAGCATAATCTAAGTCCAAGAGACTTTTTCCTCCCCATTTGATTCCTTGGTCTCCCATTGCCTATTCTGTGCTCCTTAAAACAAAATCCATCAGAATAATCCATATAAAGGGAGATACAAAACCAGCTGATAACCTTATTTCCTACCTTAACCGCAGCAGTGTTATTCTCGTACATAGCACTAATCACTTTAATGTATTTTTCTGGTATACCATACAAGGATAAAACCTTTGCTAAAGCTCTTCTATCAAAAGAATCGAACGCTTGCTCATAATCTATAAAACTGAGGACCAAAGGTCTTTGAAAACTCAGGCACTTCTCAATTATAAGCCCAAGAGTGAAAATTTAGTCGATACATCCTCTACCTTTTCTCAAACCGCACTGTTCTTCTCTTAAAACTTTGTCTACGACATCTCTCAGTCTAAGAAGTATCACATGACTAAGTAATTTACTACCTACATAGACCAGACTAGTGCCTCGATAATTACCACACTCACTTGTAGCATTTTTCTTATAACGCTGTTTAATAAATGTTTTCCTAAAATCGCTAGATGCTTTCCCCTTATAAAAAATCTTCTTAATAATCTTTAGAAACTTATGCCTAACCTCAGAGCCACCATATATAAGAAACTCCTGTACAACATTATCACCACCTGGAGCTTTATTATTTTTTAATCCTTTTAGTACTGTTGCTAATTCCTCCTCACAAAACAAATCTTCCTTCACATCCAAGGTATCACAAACTTTTTAATTTTCCTCTATATTTTTTTCTGCAACTCTATCTCGGTTAAGCAAATTCTCAAAATGCTCGGCCCATCTCTCTTTAGTTTTTTCCTTATTGCTAATTGCGACCCTATTCCTATCTTTAACTGGGCCAAGTCCGGATTGACTACTCCCTCTCAATTTGTTAACGTGCCAGTACAATATTTTACTATTATGCCGTCTAGCTGCATCTTCCTGATCCTCGGCAATTTTATCCATGGCCTCCACTTCAAACCTCCTGAGTTCAAATTTTAATGCTTTCTCCATCTTCTTTACATTCATTTTCTTTTCATATGATATATCATTCAGATAATTCTTGTGCATATCCTTTCTCCTTTTTATTGAACATAAAGCTTTTTCACTAATATTCTTAGCCGCAGTTCTAGCTTTCTCCCCTAATACACCTTCAGCAACTTCACAAATTATTTTTCTAAATTTATTCCAACCATCTTCCACATTGTCAAATTTTAAACTATCAAATTTAGTGTTCAACTGTTCCTGGAAAGTGTCTCTCAAATTTCTCATCCTGAAGTCTATCAACATCATAACTTCCCGGGAGTAGTTACCATTCTGGATACTTCAGCTTTAGATTAACCCTTGGCACTACTAGGTGGTGATCTTTACTTTTAGACTCAATAACAGCACTCCTATATACCCTAGTATCTTGTATTGATCCTGCCAGTCTTCGGTTTACTATAACATAGTGAATAAGGTTTGCTGTCTTACCATGACGTGAATACCATGTTAACTTATGAGGCATTTTATGACATCTTTGGTAATCTGTCATTGTTATTTATTGAATAGAAAATATTAATTCGTTTGAGATAATATTATTTGATCAATAAAATTCGCGACTATTTTTTTTAGGTGCAGCAGAATAAATTTGTTGCAACTCAATTTTCTACAGATTATAAAAGCAATGATTATTCAGCTGCAATTACAGTTGCGAACCCTGATGTTGTTAATGGCTCAGGTAAATTAATTATGTCTGTTTCTTTTTCCTATTTTTTTCTAAATGTGCTATGCTAAGATAGGGTATGATTTACTGCTTAAAAAGTTATAGGGAGTCATCATCCCTGCTAGGTGTCGCGATGGTAGGAGTTTAGGGACCTCATCTCCCTACAGAGTTTAGGTGTCCCAACGCTCAAAAGGTGCAAGTAGGATGCTGATAACAAAAAAAAATGACTTTTAGGAACTTGTTGATTTTAGAATGCCTAGCAAAAGATTGTCCTTGCGTTCAATATAATATATTACAATTAATTTTCGTACGTTTATCTGTAAACATGGCCACTAATTGGTTGAAAGTGATTTGATTCCCGACCAATCAGAGACCTTTTCCACTGACAAATTTGCGAAAATAATTGCAGTAAACTCTATTGACCGCGGGGTGTGTATTGATGGTGATCCTGCTTCAATGTGATTAAAACACCTTCTAAATCATTGGTAGTTGCATTATACATATAATAACATTATACATAAGAGGCTTATTGACTGAAACAATCTGTAAATGTATCCGATTGGCTTATGGGAAAACTGTCAAATGCAAAAGGTCATTCAATCAATTTATTATTTCAAACCTTTTCCATGCTGTTGTCTCTCCCATTATCTGGTACAGATCGCCCTTGTGGGATATATATATATATTTATATTTATATATATATATATATAAATATATATATATAAATAAATAATATTGTTTATCTGATGAATTGAAAGAGCAAAGATGAGCCCTAAAATAAACATAAATTATTGCTTTGCAGTTTATGTAACATATATCAGTAATATTGGTTCAAATAAGCAGACTCATAATATTTCCCTAAATTTGTAGAATTATGAAAAACTAATGCTTTACTAAGTAAAACATTTGTAGATGCTTGAAAAGTGATATGATATTAACTTATAATAAAACTTAACCACCATCATTAAATATATAATTTATTAACCCAACCAAAAACAAAGGCAGATGGAGCAAAACAACAAGAAAACAAAAGAAAACACCACTTCAAAATAAATAACACAAAATATAAAAAGCCATACAAAGTCAACAAGACAAAACTTGACAGTCCTTTACTGTCGTAGCAATTCAGCCCACGGGTGGCCGCAAATACAAAAATTAAAACGCCGGGTTTGCGCTCCTATAGCATGCTCTGAGTCAACTATTTTAGACCTCCAAGACATGTACCAATTGCTTGTCCACAGGGTCACCAGCAGAAAAAACTTCGCGAACCTCTAATATGTAGCTCAATGATTACGCCTATCACTCAGAGTAAAAATTCGCCAGCACGGGCCCAAGTACAGCAAATGAGGGAGCACCATAGCGCTATAAAGTCGTGATTGAATTTGGCGATCAAATTTCGGCTTGTTTGCAACAATACGGCTGTAGATGTACGACACGTGTTTGTGGAAGTGAGCCATACGGAGGCGAAGGGTTTCAGTAATTGATCTCCCAAAGGGAAGACCCAGCTACAAAATAGAATTAAATGGCTCAAATTCGGCATCACTTAATTGAACTGGCAAATACTCATTTTCTTTTAAATTAAACAACAACACAGAAATTTATCAGTGTTAAACCGGAGGCCTATTTTATGATACGTGCACTTGAGTTGTAGAAAATTTTCTTCCAGGCCACATATTGGATATACAAGATATTTTAAATATAATGTGAATTTCTAATGTTCACAATCTGTAAGAAAAGCTATAAAGCGAGAACAAAATATTTATTTGGCAACGTTGGTGTTCGTACTATTGCCTTGAGGCTACCAGCTATTTGATATAGTATCATATAGGCTACCACTCTTTGATATCTAACACCACAGTGTCACCACTGGCGGTACCGTTAGCGTCTAGTACCGTGTTCGAACGATCAAAAGGGCCAAGGATGCCACAACCTGTGTCATCACAAATATCCCTAGCTATCTCTTTCGAGGGTGAACAGACCCCCATGTCGATATATTAATGACTTTATTTCTCGCAAACTCTTTTCCTACCCTGCCTGGGTTTGGGGAAAATAAACTTACATGGTTGGAGAAAATAACTCGCTTTTATTCTCCCAAAGATCAACTCCAACAAAACATGTATCTACAAACTCTGAAAAAAAAACTAAAAAATTAACTGGTGTATAAACAAAATATAAACTGCATTATACCTGCCTAGTACTTAGGTTTAGATGAAGAATAAATAAGAGTTCAATTAACCCAGCGAAAGAAAATGTTATAGGATGAAAGTGTGTTTGCTCTAATTATACAAATTCGATGTTTAAACAATTGAGAAAAACCTTGATATAGGTTTTAGAATATGATTTTATCCAAGAATATAAATGAAATCCTACAGATAAGAATATTTCATCCCTAGCTTGCGGGGAGGCTAGAAAGCAGATGCCAGAAGATGGAGCGTAGAAAGAGGGCAGAAAGATTTCCTGGGGAGTTTTTTTAATGATTACGTAGTGCTGAGTCCTTAGGCAGTCAGGGTTGGAGGATCGCCGTGAAAATTCTGAAAAGCCTAATAGAGGGTTTTTCAGTCAGAACGAGACATTGGTTAGAGATATTTCATAGTCTGGATCCCAGTTAGAGGATATAATTATTAGTAATAGTGCTGGCCTGGTGGAAACTTTGTGATCGGGGTGAGAAGACCCGAAGGGTTGCTCCCTTTCTGCCAATGAGTGTACATCACAGGGTGTCACGTTTGCTGCACAATGGTGAAGGACCCTTTGCGAAGGGTTATTATAGAAAAAGGGTTTTAGTGCTCCCCATTTTTATTTTTCCCTTTTTTTTCTCGGTCCCTATTGCTTTCTCTCTCTTCTTCTTTTTTTACCTTTAAAGTTGAAACCATAGATTTATTTATTGGTTCTCTTTTCTCCTCTTTTTTTCTTCTTGATATGTTCAGTTAAAAAAAAAATTCTGTTTGTTTTTAATTAATATTAGTTAATGTCCTGCCCTAGCCAAGCATTTTTTTTGTGCTTTCCTGGCAGGAATGTTATGTAAGTTATGTATTTTGTTTTTAAATATATATAATTGAAACTGAACTGAAACTGAAACAGTTCCGCCATGCTCGGCACATTCCCCACACGACACAGCTCCGCCGTGCTTGGTACACTTTCACCTTGCTTGACACGCACCATCTATTGTACGCGATTTCTGAAAGTTGGGGACTTGTTGGGAAGACTAAAAGCCAACCCCGGTCTTTGGCCCACTCGTGATTTTTGAATTTATGAAAAGGCTGATGTCTCTTATGCCCTATGAAGTACACATCAATTTTAGGATTATGACGTCTCATGTCCTACAAGTGTTTTACTGCCCCAAAATGTGGGACAACTAATGTTGTTAAAACAGAATGTCATTGTGATGAGACATGTGATAGTATATGCTGTGGACTTAACTTCAAATGCAGTGAGTGGCTGACTGTATGTGTGGCCAGGCAGTGGCTGGCTGGCTGACTTAATTTTCCATTCTTTATTGTAGGTATAGCAGTTGGACAGTACCTGCAATCGTTGACACCAAATTTAGCTTTAGGAGCTGAATTGATGTATCAAAAAGGGGGACAAGTGCCTGGTGGAGAGATTGCTGTCATTTCACTTGTTGGCAAATATTCAAGTCAGTTTTTCAATTACTTTTTTTCACTTTCATGATCTCGCTATAGATGTTAATTTTTTCTCTTCCTGTGAAATCCGAGAGTAATGAAGCAAAACAAAGTTAGGTGGACTTGGTCTACATTGGCCACTACGAATTAATAGTAGGAGCTATGGCTAATAGGACATCTTAAGAGCCCTGTAGCAACTAATTTAATTACGCTATAGACCAACACACTAATGCCTTCTTATTTTTTTTTTTAAGTGGCGTATTGTTTAATTACGGTAACATATGAAAATTCAAGACTTCACGGTACAAGGCTCTTGAGATTTCTGGAGAGCCAGATGGTTTTGTCTTTTTAAAATATGATTGGTCCTTTGTGAGAAATATTAGCGACGTTTTTTTTTACAAGTAAACTCTTATGTTTACCTATGGTACTGAATTAATAGTCAAACGAGGCTAAAATCCAAAAAAAAAATAAACAAAATGGATTTAATGAATTTAACTTCTGAGAAAAGTTGAGGAGTCAACCCCTCCAATCTGATGTCGAACCTTGACGCACATTCTTCTATTTGAAAATCTCCGGAGAAAAAGAAAATCAGAGAGAAAAGCCTTATTTTCTAGCTTATTTATTTTTTATTTATCAACGCAAATGACGTTTAGCACAATGCTTGTCGTGTAAATATGAACACTCACTGCAACACAAATCACGAAAGAAAAATTTAGGAAATGAGACAAAAAGAACCCAGAATTGTCTTAATTATTCCCCCCTCCTACCCCGCAAAAAAATTCAAGGTTGCGTGCATGAGTGAGGGGTATTGTTAACTCGATGGAACCGACTAAAGACCGAAGAACCTACAGCATTTCAATAAATGGTAAGGAATGCAACTCCTGAGAAACTTTGTAAGCACGAATCTTGTTTTTATTTCCAAACATCAAATTAGTGATGTTTTTATTAATATGGCTGGTATAAATTTCTGTAGCAATTGCTGGGGTTTCTTCTGTTCAAGAGAGGAGAGGAGAGGGGAGACTAGTACAAATCAAAAAATAAAATATAGGAAGTGAGACAAAAAGAAGAAACAACTAAATAAAAAAAATATATATGTAGAAACATATTTAAGAGTCTACCATATAGTAAATTGATCTGTATAAAAAGGTTGAATAAATAATAAAAATGACTGATTTTTAACAAAAAATTTATTTTTTATATATTACCATATTTATTATACTAATTTTTGTCTTTCTTCAGCTCCCACTACAGAATCCTGTGCCACCATTGGACTCAATAACATTCACTTATCACATTATAAAAAATGTAGTGAACAGCTCCAAATGGGAGTCGAAATGGAGACACGAATACCAGCTCAAGAATCTATAGCAACCATCGGATATCAAGTGGATTTACCAAAGATTAATCTTACAGCACGTGGTAAGTAAATATTACCAAATCGTAACTGAACCCTAGGGAAAATTGTGGTTTCCTGTCCCCTTGTTCACTTGACAGTCAAATAATAGTATTCTATGGGGCTAAGCTCAGTGGTACTATCCTTAAATAAGCAACAGCATAAAAAAGAAAACACTTTTGACCCCCTAGATCCATCTATGGTCTTTTCATATCCACAAAAACAGGATTTAATAGGATTTTTCTGTTGGTTAAATCAAAATTGTGAAGTTTTCCGGGCAAACCGCATTTTCGTCAGTGTTGTCACGTTAAACCGTCTAAAATTAATACGCCAAAACTAATTAGTTTAATTTGACAGCACTCTTTACCACAACTACCAACGACTCACCGCAGCACCAAGCCACCTGAGGCCAACAAACCTGTGTACGCTCCTCCTCCGTCCCAATCTATTCAAAGCATCCCTCTACACCCTCCAAGGAAAATTTCATTGCATCGTTTCTCATCTTTTGAGGACAGAGCCATGGGGCGAATTACAGAAAATGCTGGGGTGGCAAAATGAATTTTTCAAAATTTAGTGGGCAAGCTTTCGTAATTTTTCACTGAAAATACCAAAACATCATTTTTCGAAATCTGGCAGGGAGAGGGCCCCTCTCATTGTCTCTCCTAATTTGCACCGCTGCTTTTTGAGCTGCAAGGGCGGATCCAGGATTAATCGGGGGGGGGAAAAATAAGGTGTTCCGATAAATTTGCATTAGGAGCAAGTTTAATTAACGCAAACTTGCGTTAATTAAGTAAATTACACTACTTTAGACTACGTGGGGGGATCCCCCCCTCTGGATCTGCCACTGGTGAGCTGTTGGCTCACTGTCTCCTCAAACCTTCCCTGGGGAACGCTTTCGAAGCTCCGCGATATTCAATCAAATCTAAGCATCTTTTGCTCCGTACTCTTTTATGTTCTAAAAAAAACTTTGCTATTTTTTTTTTTATATATATAACCCAAATTTGTTCTAAAGTATTATATTTTCATTATATTTTGTGATATCTCATTAGGATTGAGAGTCAAAGGAACAGGTTCTAATTAAATGAAGCACTTGAGTGGTGTATAATAGACATTTATCACCCAACCATTTCATTAAGTTTTTCCCAATTACCCTGTGATTGGTTAATTGAACCTTGGTTAATTAATTGGTTTACACTTCCATATTTTACTTAGCTCTCTCCTCTTTGTGATTTAATACCCCCCTCCCCCTTTCCAAACTACCCCCCCCCACTGAATATGCCCTTGAGTGAAATAGTCAATGCGCAGTGAGTTTTCATTTCTCGGTTTGGGGGTTAGTTTGTTGTTTTTTGAAATGGGAAATTCCCATTTCCCTTAAATATTTTCTTACGACATCTTTTCGCCCAAACCGAGAATGATCTGCTTTCCGTTTAGTCCTAGACGGTTGGCCGTAAAGGAAAATCTTTGGCAATCTGTCATCCTTCATCCGCAAAATGTGCCCTAGAAATCTCAACCTTTCTTTCGTTATAGCCCTAGAAAGCGGGCTTGAACCACACTTTTCGTACAACCTACTGTTTGAAATACGGTCAGTCAGTTGGGTTAATGTTGTTAATGTTTCAATTTTTATGGACAGAGAGCGTTGTCAAATTTATCTAATTAGTTTTGCCTCATTTTTTTTCACGGTTCAACATGGCAACAGTGACAAAAATATGCTACGGCACTAAAAACTTCATAGCTTTGAAACAAACAAAGAAAAAATCTTGCAAAATCGGGTTTTCAAGTAGGAACCGACCCAAGGTAGGTTTAGTGGGCAAAAAAGTTTGTATTTTGACGTCTTTGGAACTTGAAGACTTTCATTCTTGCAAATGTTTCAACAGAAAAAAGAACACAATAAACACCTTGCGTTTTGCCTATTCTACATTCTACATCTACACTGCATTCATCTTCCTTACCAATAATGCTACCTATGTAAGTGATAGGTAGGTACTATAGGCTTGTTAAATTTTCGTTAACTAACATTACCTCTTTGGACTCATTTGTTCCTAATGTAAGCGACTAATGCTTTTTATCCTCTGTTTTATAACTTACTCTCCATCTCAGGGCTGAAAACGTCCAGGAATTCATCCAATGTCGGTACAGGACATTCATGGGATGGGAACGGTATGCCCTCATAGTAGTACATATCTTTCCTGTAGCTAGACTTCTTATATCTTTTAAGCTTATTAATTTCAGGGGTGTCAATTAGGAGGGGGATAGGAAATCCACCCCCTAGATTTTTTGGCTCCTCATAGATTTTGAAAGCTATCTTCTTCTGGTATTTTCATTACAAATACCCTTTTCAGTATTTTAATTGAAAACAAAATCGAAGAATTAGCAACCCCCCCCCCACGCAAATTGACGCAACTGTACCAGCTATTCATTCTACTACATTCCTTTTCCTTAGATAAACATTAACTTATCTCTTCAAACCTTTTAATTTCAAAGGTGTCAGTTTGGAGTAGAAGCTTAGGGTAATTGCCTCCTCCTCTTCTCCCCCTAGGTTAAAAAAAAATGGATTTTTGGCATTTTAATTAAAAAATGAAAAAATAACAAAATGGCCTTCCTTGATTTAAAGCAATACATTTTGCCCCCCTCCCCTCCCCTTTCATTTTCGCGAGTTGACGCCCTGATTAATTGTAAATTTATTTAACTTCCCTAAATTTGTCGTTTTTGTTATTCGTTTTTATTAATTGACCTTTTTTTTCAGGTATGGTGGACACAAACTGGAACGTCGGAATAGCCTTAGAAAGGAAGTTGGTGCCACTTCCATTCACATTTATATTAAGTGGTAGATTGAATCATGTTGAAAATAAGTTTCAGTTAGGCTGTGGACTGATGGTTGGGTAATTTTGTAATGTGTGATATAGCGAATTAATGTACTAGGGGCTTCGTTTTGATCGAAAAACAACAGCTTTCCAATTGTCCAATTGACCAATTGTCCAAGCAATTGGACAATTGAGTCATTTTGTTTTAACCGTCAGCATCAATGATTGGTATGTTTTATAGTAAAAATGTTTTACAGTAAACTACTGCTCTATTTTGGTGGATTTTTCTATTTGCATATAAAGCAATTGACATTATATGCAAATTCCTAAAAGATGAGTGAAAGAGAAGAAAAAATCGGTAAACCTATATATTAATAGAGTATTCAAATAGCCAAGAAACATACCATACTTACTTCTATACCTTCGAAACATATTGAGATTGGTGGAATTAAAATTGACAATAATTGTTTATTGTTTTTTGTTTTTTTGTCTTCGGGATCATGATATTATGTTGTTTTATTGTGTATGAATTATTTATGAAATTTTTTTTTCGGTACACGGTTTCACCCTTCTGATTTATTTTGTTTTTTTCCTTCTAGTTTTGTTTTCTTTTTGTAAGTAGCACACTATATATATATATATATATATATATATATATATATATATATATATATATATATATATATATATATATATATATATATACTAAATTGCTATTAGTATTACTATAGTCAAAATTTAATCCAGAATCCAAATATGAGATTCGTTTCCTTTGCAAATTGAATCCCTTTAGAGACTCTCAGAGATGATGCCCTTTTCTCTTGTTTTAGATGGCTTATATACCTGTGTTAGCGTAAATCAAAACCGGTCAAACCGGTTTACCCATGGGCAATGTATAATATGGGCTAGATATTTGGGTAAGGTTAGGAAGGTTAGGTTAAAGTTGAATTTACAAGGGAAACGAACTTCATACTTGGATTTAGGATGAAATAGTGATTATAGATGTAAGTATGTTTCTTGGCTATCTGAATACTCTGTTACTATATAAGTTTACCAAAAAAAAATGAACTAAAATATTTAAAACATAAGTTTACTTCACCAGAGGGAAGTCTCTAGAGACTTGTTTGAATAGTCGCTACAGAGGCGTCAATTCACGATCATTAAAAGGAGGAGGCACAAAGTGTTTTTCAAAATCTGGAGGGAGTAATTTTTTTTTTTTTCAGTGAAAGAACCAAAAAAGGTATTTTTCAACAATAATATCCCTAAAAACCTTTTTTCTAATCCAGGAGGAGCAAATGTATCCCCCTCCTAATTGACGCCAGTGTTTCACATACGTCCGTTAAAAAAGACTTAAATAAAGAAATGAAAAAAAAATTACTTTAAAATTAAAGAAAAAATTAGAAAAGAGAAGTAAATATGACTTCTTCCTCTTGACTGTTTTGCGGTTAAAGATCCATTCACTGTGGCCTTAAATGCAGCAAGATGTGCAGTTTCACAAACATTACCCTGGGTGAAATCCCTTACAATCGATTCAAAATTTCCGTGACAAAGCAAAATTTTGTCACAAAACCAAAAATTTTTACGAAAGGACGAGCAATTTTTATTTTAAATTTCTGAATCCATGATATGCTAAATTCTTATAAAAATACCTAATGCTTAAATTTTGCCCAATGCGTTTTAAAGAAGAAATGCCTAAATTCAAATCAACAATAAGAAGAAAAATAAAGAACTAAATTTTAACAACCGAAGCCAAATCTGCTAGATGGACAGGAGGTGTCACGTCTGATGAAAAAATGTTTTCATTTCTTAACAAATTTTTGCTTCGCTTATCTTTCGGATTAAAGTTGAAAAACTGAGTTCTAATTTGTCGCCACATATGCTAAATTCTCTCAAAGACTATAGTGCTTTTTTGGGGGGAATATAGTAAAAGAAAATCAGTGATTAAAAAAAAGAACCAAATAAAGAATTGACTTTTAACAGCCAAAATGAAATCTTCCTGATTTCTTTTTACGCTTATTTCTGACAGGAGCGTGTGTCACTTTGACAGCTAGATTTCTCAATGCCTGATGAATAAAAATCCGGGCGAATATTCGGTTCACTTCTTGTTCGAAGAACAATTTGTTTCTACAGCGGGCAAAAGTTGTTTTTTTTTTTTTTTTAAAAATAATTAATACTTGTTTTTGTTTTGTTTTTTTAATTGTCCAGGAACACTTCAAAGAATGTTATTGTTAATATTATTATTATGGGCAGGTTCAAAAATGGTTCGATGCTGAGGTCACAAAGGCCCATTACCTCCTCGCCAAAAAATATAGTATAGCACCAATGTCGCTGGGCTTTTCGCTTTTTAGAGAGCCCTCCTTGTTAATGTCAAGGTATCCACCATTGCTTTCCCTCGACCCACCTGCCAGCTTCAGATTGGATTGGACAGGTACAACTCGTTTATTCAAAGGAAGGGAAGATTTATCCACAGTCTTCAGTCATCAGCGGCTCTAGATCTTCAGAACCGGCAATAGCAAGGGAACTTCTTTCTTCCCTGAAATTGCCACTTAATAATCGATTCTTGTGCCATGGTTGGCGCTTCAGATGTGCATGATTTTGACAGCCATTGCTCAATCCGGCAGCGTATTCTACAAAACACACTGCCCCATAGTCGGACACTGGGCAGAACGATCAGTGGCTGGATGGTGACTGAAATTAGCAGTAGCGGGCCCATACTTGTACCTATTGCTGTCAAGGGCACTACGAGAAGGTTGTCGCCACTACCTCCCTATCCCCCTATGGAAAACACTCAGACACCTCTCGTCCTTGGTGTCACCCTTCTGTACCTATAATTACAGTACACTTATGCTAGGATGCTTGAAATAAACAAAAAGCGAAACTATAAGATATTAAAAAACACAGAAAGGGGAAATAAATTCTTGGAAATATTAGTAAATAAATTCTTTAATTGCTCTCAAATAAAATAGTGAAAAAAATATATCTCAAAGCGATAAAAAATAACAAAAAGATAGAACGAAACTATCGTAAATAAGTAAATTGAAATCGAATGACATATTGGTAAGACGATATACTGAACGATTAGAAAAGAGATCATCAACTATCAATAAGTAGATTCGTAAATAATACTGGAATGAAGTATAGACAAAATACATCATGCAAAAATAAAAAAGAAGAGACAGGAGAGAAATAATCGGAACTAACCATCAACAAATACATAGATTGCCGTAAAATAGAATATTAACAAGAAGGTAAGTTTCTAGTAAATAATTGAAACCAAACAGAATAAGATTGGTATTTGGAACTATTAATAAATAAATACGTTATCTTCTCGAATAAAATAAGATAAAATAGTGAGAAAAAAAATAAATATAATAGTGAGAAATAGATTTCTGAAATGGATAAAAAAGAACTATTTCGAGAACTGTTAACAGAGAGAAATATTTGGAACTATTCTTAAATAAACACGTAAATAGCACCTGAATAAAATGTTGGCAAGAAAATAACGCTGGCTATGATGTTCGTCTGTACGAACCGTTCTGGTAAGTCACAATTTTGGAAATTCCCAAGCCATATCTATTAGATCATCTTATCCAACGAGTTGTAAATTTTTTTAGCTACGATCAATTGGATTCCTTCAGGAAGTTTTTGGTAGAATTCCAGAGCGATTTGTAGCCGAATTTCATAAACATTCCGGATCTATACTCTCGTATATTCTTAGCCAAATTTAGTTTTATTTCTTGAGGTAAGTTTCGATAGATTCTACGAGGCTAGTTACGATAGATTCCTGGGGCAAGATTCTGATCAATTTAATAATCAAACCTCCGCTGTGCTACTTGAACAGTGACCTGGAACATTCTGAGTTCCTCTACCGGATCCTAGTTGGCTCCCTTGGCCGATTTCCAGTTTAGGATTCCCTTAGCCTATTTTTGGTACATTCCCTGAGCAATAATCCTGTATATTTTAAAAGAACTATCAATATACGATTTTTTAAACGTTGAATTAACGATAAAACGATGATTTAAACGTTGCCGATTTTTTCCTAGTCTGGCCAGTAGAACATAAGTTGTTATTTCAGCTTCTTACTTTTAAGTTTTAGGTTAATTTTGTCGCTCTAAAGTAATTTAGCTCGTTCTGACATTAGAATCAGATTTTACATAAGAAAAAAAATATAGAGCTCTTGTCGTTTTTAGCTCGAACCGGCACGCACGATTTTCCTTTTAGGCGATGAAACATGATTTTTCATAATAAAACTCATAACCGGCACGCACGATTTTCCTTTTAGGCGATGAAACATGATTTTTCATAATAAAACTCATAACCGGCACGCACGATTTTCCTTTTAGGCGATGAAACATGATTTTTCAATATGATTTTTCATAATAAAACTCATAACCGGCACGCACGATTTTCCTTTTAGGCGATGAAACATGATTTTTCAAATATGATTTTTCTTTTCAAATAAAAGTGTTAAACTATCGTTTTTCTTGCTACCATTTTCACTTGTTTGTTTTTTTAAGTACAGCGCTTTAAATAGGCTAACCGAACTTCCGTACACTAAATATTTCTTTTATATTCTTTAAAAAAAAATCTGATAAAAAAAAACCTAAAGTGGAGTAACAAAAAAAGAAGAAAAAAAAACGCTTCAGTAGAGAAAAAAGTAAATTAGTCGAGTAAGGGTACTATAATAGAACTCTTAATTCATTCCCGTTGCTATAATCTATTAGGCTCCCTTGGCCGAGTTCTAGTAGATTACCTTAGCCTTCTTTTGGTAGATTTCCTGAGTGATGTCCAGTAGATTTTTAAAGTCAGTTTCAGGTTTATTTGACAAACGTTGGCAATTTTTTCTCAGTCCTGCCAGTAGCACCTAGTTATTATTTCAGATTCTTCCTATTAAGTTGTAGGTTAATTTGTCACACAGGACTAATTTAGCTCGTTCAGACATTAGAATCGAACTCTATGCGCTCCTTTGTGAATTTTGAACTCCTTGGTTATTTTCGGCCCGAATAGGCATGTGCGATAATTTACTCTCAGGGGACGAAACATCAATTAACGTTTACTTTTCAAGTGAAGATTTAAAACTACCATCTTGCTTGCTGAGATTTTCAAAGCTGGATCTAGAGACAAATCTTAGGGGGGGGGGGGGCAATGTGACAAGCGCGCGAATAATTGACAAGTTTTTTTTAAAGAGTAGAAAAAATGGAATGAGGGATCCAAAAAAATCTTGGGGGGGGCCAGAGTCTCCCTGGATCTGCCCCTGCCCATTTTCTTTTTTTTTTTTTATAGGCAGCGTTTAAAATGTGCTAACAATTCTTGCCGACAACAAATATTTTTGTGTAACAAATAAAGAAATAAAGAACGAAAACTAAATTAGACGAGTAAGAATATTTTAAGGGGTCACATACTTCTGTTTGACTAGGGTACTTTGCCGTAAGTGAGCTCCGTAATTTTCGAAGTGATCCAGGAGGTCCTAAACAGATACGAGTTTTCTATTTTTATACCATCAAGACGTATGCAGTAAAAACTGGAAGTAATATGAATGCACATTTTTATTATGAAGATAATAGAAAAAGATTTGCAAACTGGTGAAACAATCTGATTTCAAGGTGATAAAGCGGAGATTTTACAGTAACCTAAATGTTGAAGTAGCCTAGCAATTAAGTGTTCAACTACTGGGTATTTTACCCTATTGTTTTAAGGAAGAATATAAAAAAAAGGCATAATAAGTTGTGTTCACCTTGTCCCTATGTGATAAAAGAGTCGTCTCCAAATTTTCCAACACAGATACTGCCTATTTTCCTATAATAAGTGTTATTGGCAATCTGCATTTTGAATGTATATGATCACCCCCCCCCCCCAAAAAAAAAGACAGTAAATTTTTCTTTGAAACACGTCCTCTTTTTAAGGAAACGCCCTCATTCATTTTCTGAATTTTCAAATTATCTGAATTTTTTATGGTCTTTCTGATTTTTACTGTCTGCTATAACTTTCATTTGTCTTTTAAAATTAAAACTTAATAAGCAGGTAAATCCCAATAAATTTGGGAATGATTTTTTTTTCTTCAGAAAACATTTTCTATTGCATTCTGAATTAAAAAGTGAGTAAAATAAACAATCGGTTTCTTGACAAACTCTTAAATATTATAAAGAAAGTAGGCTTTCTATTCTTCAATAGAAAGCCTGTTAATCATACTATTAAAAAACACAGCCTCAGTATGCGTGAGATAAGATACATTGGGTTGAGAACGCAAGTGAATAGTTGTAGTTCAGCTTTTCTTTTCCAATATTCTCTTCTTCTTTCTGATTTTATAATTTTTTCTTCTCTAATTTATTTCTCAAGATATTTAGAAGTTTCTCGGTTCTTTAAAATATACTATGGTTCTTTCCTCAGTCATAGAAACGGTTGGAAATTTGAGCTTTTGATATCACAATTTTTTTAGTGCATAACTGTCTTTTGGCCATGTCTTTATTTGCAATTAATAAAAAAAAATCCGAAAAAGAAGTTTTTCAAAGAAAAGTAAAGGTCATATTAAACTTAAGATCAGCATATACAAATACCTGTTAAAATTCAAACTCAAAAAGACTAGAAATTACTATTAAAGAACAAATGAAACCTAAGCGAACAGAAATTAAATAAAAAAAACATACAAAAAGTACTAATATAAATTAATAAATAAATCTTAAAGCGAGTAATGCTTAAATTGAACAAGCAAATAAAGCTTAGAACGAAAAAACGAATATTTTGCTATTGAAGTATAAATGAAACCCAAAACGTACAGAAATTAAATAAAGAATCATTGCAAACAAATACAATAGGCAGTAATGTAAATGAATAAATAAATCTCAAAACGAGTGAAAATTAAATTGAATATGCAAATCAAGCTTTAAACGAACAAAAGTCACTACAAACAAGAGTTTGGGTACTCACTATAAAAGTCTAAAACCAACTACTTCATTGGCGCTTTACTGAAAACTATATATGTCTTGAAAATTACAATTAATTGTTGAAAGATCATCAGTTCAAGATTTTATTTCACTGTAATTTTTATTTTCATTTTCAATGCTGTAATAACTGGAAAAGAAAATATTTGTTATGTAATTCGTTTTCAGTGAAGCGCCAATGACGCAGCAGGCTTTAGGTTTTTACAGTTCAGGAAGAGGGCAGTATCCAAACTCTTGTTTGTAATGGAACTCTATATTTGTCATTAATAGTCTTGGAAACGAACTAATAAAATAAAAGTTTGATGTATAATGATATTAATTAATGAAAACAACATCATTTCAAAGTTTTACTCTAATTTTAATATTTATTTTCAATATTAAGTACAAAAGAAATTATTTGTAATATAATCCGTTTCCAGTAAAGCGCCAATGATGCATTAGGTTTTAGACTTTTGCAGTGAGAGAAAGAGGCGATACCCAAACTCTTGTTTGTAGTGATTTCGTTCGTTTCAAGCTTGATTTGCATATTCAATTTAAGTTTCACTCGTTTTAAGATTTATTTATTCATTTACATTAATATCTATTGCATGTTTGTTTGCATTGATTATTTATTTAATTTCTGTTCGTTTTAAGTTTCATTTATACTTCGATAGCAAAATATTTTTTTTTCGTTTTTAAGCTTGATTTCCGTTTTCAATCTAAGTATTACTCGCTTTATGATCTATTTATTCGTTTATATTATTACTTGTTGTATGATTTTTGTTATGATTGTTTATTTAATTTCTGTTCGTTTTGGGTTTCAATGTATGAAGTGTATAAGACCGCCTCTTCCATAAAAACTTTTTTTTCCATGGGCATAAGTTAAAACCCTTCCCCCGGGCTGGGGATATGTTGAACCCGAGTAGTTTGTCATCTGATCGCAAGGCCGTACCAGGTTTGACCCCCCCCCCCCCGAAATGTTTGTCTGACTCGTAAAAACGTAACAGAAATAGATATAAACAAATTTTGTATGCGCTTTTTGAGTTTTTTTTGTGTAACCAACCACCCCCCCCCCCTCCCGCCAAATTTTTTTTTAGTAAAACCCCCTCCGAAATAAAATCCCGGGTACGGCCTTGTCTGATCGGTGGACTATCTAAAACTTAATGGATATCTCAAAATTTGTTGCCAATGGGCTCGTTGCCAACGGATCACTTTTGACTCTTAAAAACGAAATTATAAATTTTAATTTCTAATCATTTGAGTACCCTCAATAGATGCCCTTCGATCACTTTTGACTAATAAAGAGATAACTAGAATTTTCAATTTCCAATCAAATGAGCCACTTCCGAAGTTTATACGGCCACCCATTGCATAAAAACTATGTGCCCCCGGGGCATAATTTAAAATACTTGTCCCAGGTCTCTGGGGGTTTGTGTCGACCCCATAGTTTTTGTTATCTGACTTTTCAACTATTTTTAAAACATGGGCTATCTCAAAATTTTAATCGGATGGGTTTGGAGAAAAAAGGACGAGGGGGGGGGGGCTAGTTTCCGTCCGATCTTTTTTTACTCTTCAAAAGTGAACTAGAATTTATAATTTCAAATCAAATGATCCCCCTATGAAGTTTATGCAAGTACCCCCTCCATAAGAACCATATATGCCCCCAGGGCATAACTTACAACGCCTGCCCACGGGCCCTAGGGGGTTGTGTCGACCGTGGAGTTTTTGCTATCTGATTTTTGAACTATTTTTAACAAAATGGCTATCTCAGATTTTTATCAGATGCATTGGGGAAAAGCGCGAAGGGGGGGGGGCTAGTTGCCCCTCCGATCACTTTCGAATCTTAAAAAGGACACTAGAACTTCTGATTTCCAATTTAATGAGCCCCCTCCGAAGTTTATACGACCACCCCTTCCATATGAAGTGCCTTTGGTGAAAAAAGAATAAAACATTGAAGCATTTTGGTGGGGGGGGGGGCGGGCTAGTTGTCCACAAATCTCTTTTGACTCTTAAAAAGTGAACTAGAACTTTCAATTTCCAATAAAACGAGCCCTCTCTGAAGTTTATACGAACATCTCTTCCATAAGAACCATATATTCCCCAGGGCATAACTTACAACGCCTGCCCCCGGGCCCCGGGGGGCTATGTCGACACCGGAGTTTTGTCATCTGAATTATTTGAATTTTTACAAAAAAAAATTGAATTATTCTTAACAAAATTGCTGTCTGAAAATTTGTATCTGATGCATTTAGGGAAAAAAGAGCGTGGGGGGCGGCTAGTTGCTCTCTGATCACTTTTGACTCTTATAAAAGGGCACTAGAAATAGAACGCTATAGCATTGCCTCTTATTTAAATCAGGCCCTCTAGAAGTAGACCCCCTCCCCCATCTGAAATTCTTACATTACGGCCATGTTTGTAGAACGACCAAGAATACCCACGTGACAACCAATTTCCCAATGGATGTCAAATTTCGGCAATTCTTGGCTATTATGATCTGTTAGTAAACCTTCATCAATTCTATGCCTAGTTTTGGTTTAAATTAAGATTATTTTGGGCCAGGGTGAGGCAAAAAGAGATGGGATAAAAATATAGGATTGTGGTTATGTAAGAGTATTAGAGTAAGAATCATCAAACTGTGCCTCCGAATAGAGTTGTCATTATGACCAAAGAGTATGGGTAACTCATAAGAGCGGGAACCTGCGCATGTGTCGACAATAAAAAGCACAGTTTATATAATTATCCAGTAAGCTTATCGCAGATCATTTCTGGTCTTCGTTCTCGGTGCAAACAAAAAGCTCCTCCCACTTCTTTCTTCACTTATGGATCAGTGTGTTTGCGTCTATCAATGAGAAATGGTTACAAAGTGCATTATTCGTAATAGCGGGTTTTCACTTGTTTCCGATTGTTTCGCGTCTGACTTGTCTACCCGTGAAAAGATCTGATGCCGCTTATGTTTCTATCTGCAAAATCGTTCCCCGGGGCACTCGCACCCCGGTCCGGGTTTTTATAATGGGTGAGATAGGGAATGATCATACTGGATAATTATATAAACTGTGATAAAAAGTATCAATGCCATCTTGCGTTTGGTGATTCTTAGCAGTTTTTTCAGTATGATCATAAGAATAATTATTTTAATCAGTGTAATTGATAAAAATTAGAGTGGTAATGAGTGCCTGATATCAGTTTCTCACAGAAAATGATTACAGAGCTTGAAAAATGCCAAGTGTCATCAAATGCTAAATGTTTTCGATAGTTTGTGCCAGTCCCACTCTTAAGTTACGCATACTCTCTGATTACGACACTAGTTACAAGTACTGAATTGACAAGTACGCAAGTCTTACAATTTCCAAGGATACTTGATGCGTCAACCAAGTTTTCAAGCAATGTCAACAGTTAGTAAACATTCATGGGTTATGATCAGTTTGATTAAGGTTTTTGGTCTAATTTCAAGTATCAAGTACAGTGAAGATTAGATGTGCTGAATAGAAACTTACGTAACATTACACATAACATTGCTAACATTACTTACGTAACATTACTCATAAGAGCGGGAACTTGCGCATGTGTCGACAATAAAAAGTATCAATGCCATCTTGCGTTTGGTGATTCTTAGCAGTATTTTCAGTATGATCATAAGAATAATTACTTTAATCAATGTAATTCATAAAAATTAGAGTGGTAATGAGTGCCTGATATCAGTTTCTGACAGAAAATGATTACAGAGCTTGAAAAATGCCAAGTGTCATCAAACGCTAGATGTTTTCGATAGTTTGTGCCAGTCCCACTCTTAAGTTACGCATAATCTCTGATTACGACGCTATTTACAAGTACTGAAGTGACAAGAACGGAAGTCTTACAATGGCCAAGGATACTTGATACGTCAACCAAGTTTTCAAGCAATGTCGACATTTAGTAAACATTCATGGGTTATGATCAGTTTGATTAAGGTTTTTGGTCTAATTTCAAGTATCAAGTACAGTGAAAATTAGATGTGCTGAATAGAAACTTACGTAACATTACTAACATTACTTACGTAACATTACTCATAAGAGCGGGAACTTGCGCATGTGTCGACAATAAAAAGTATCAATGCCATCTTGCGTTTGGGGATTCTTAGCAGTATTTTCAGTATGATCATAAGAATAATTACTTTAATCAGTGTAATTGATAAAAATTAGAGGGGTAATGAGTGCCTGATATCAGTTTCTGACAGAAAATGATTACAGAGCTTGAAAAATTCCAAGTGTCATCAAACGCTAGATGTTTTCGATAGTTTGTGCCAGTCCCACTCTTAAGTTACGCATACTCTCTGATTACGACGCTATTTGCAAGTACTGAAGTGACAAGAACGGAAGTCTTACAATGGCCAAGGATACTTGATGCGTCAACCAAGTTTTCAAGCAATGTCGACATTTAGTAAACATTCATGGGTTATGATCAGTTTGATTAAGGTTTTTGGTCTAATTTCAAGTATCAAGTACAGTGAAAATTAGATGTGCTGAATGGAAACTTACGTAACATTACCCATCTTAAAGAGGAAGAATAGAGACTTCCATGCACAGTTATGCAGTTTTTGATAGTAGCGGGCGCAAAACTTTCATTAGAAGAACGTGGGTAAAAAGTCAGCAGAAATAAACTAAAAACATACGACACCAAAGAGCTTAAGAAGTTGTAGGTTTCTTTTGAAGGTGTATTGTCTTTGGGAACTATCAGATGGCTAGTTTTTGATTTTTACGGTTGAAAAGTATTGTTAGATTTATTGAACTTTATTATTTTTAGATTTATATTTAGATTTTAATGAATATCATTAAGTTTCTCGGTTGAAACACAAAAAACACGTCTCTTGACACTGTTCTTTACAACAAAATTTAACTTGTAATTTACCACTACTACTAACAACTCACCGCAGCACCAAGCCGCTTGAGGCCAACACAGCTACTGACGCTCCTCCCCCATTCCACTCTATTCAAAGCCTCCCTCTTTACACCGTCCCAGGAAGTTCCCATACCCCTTAAGTCTTTCTTTATGACTTCCTCCCACCCCAACTGTGGATGAGCTACTTTCCGTTTAGCCCTAGACGGTTGGCCGAAAAGGACAATCTTTTGCAATCTGTCGTCTTTCATCCGTGGAACGTACCCTAGCCATAACAACCTTTTTCTCATTATAGCCCTAGAAAGCGGGATTGAACCACGCATTTCTTACGGTCTACTGTTCGAAATACGGTTGGTCAGCCGGGTACCCAGAACAATCCGTAGGAAATTTCTCTGGAAAACATCTAGCAAATCTCCATACACTTTTTGGAGCGCCCATGCTTCAGAACCATATTTGACCACTGTCATCACGGTAGCTTGCAATATTCTAACCTTGGTTTGCAGACTTATCCTCCTATTCTTCCAAACTTTTTCCAACTGTGAAAATACACACTGAGCCTTGGCTATTCTACTTTTAACATCTTCATTGCACCTACCGTCCTTACTAATGAAACAACCAAGGTAAGTGAACCTGTCCACCTGACCAATCTTTTCGTTACCCAACGTCTCACCTTTTAATCTTCACTTGTTCCTAGTCTTAGCGACTTAGTCTTCTTATCATTAATTTTCAAACCTTTTTTAGTAGCCTGAATTCGCAAAACCTCTAAGAGTTCATTCATTTTGCTCACACTATCATCTAGGATGCTTAAATCATCAGCATAACATAAGTCCAGGAAAGTTTTTCCTCCTCATTTGATTCTTTCCTGTGCTGCTTAAGACAAAATCCATCAAAATGATCCGTATAAAGGGGGATAGAAGGCAACCCTGCTTAACTCGTGATTTAATACGAAACCAGCTGCGAACCTCATTTCCAACATTAACCGTAGCAGTGTTATTCTCGTGCATAGCACAAATCACTTTAATGTATTTGTCTGGTATACCATACAAGGATAAGACCTTCGCTAAACCTCTTTTATCAACAGAACTGAACACTTGCTCATAATCTATCAAACTGAAGACCAAAAGTGTTTGATAACTCAGGCACTTCTCAATTATTAACCTGAGAGTGAAAATTTGGTCGACACATCCTCTTCCCTTGCTAGAATTGCACTGTTCTTCTCTTATAACTTTGTCTACACCCTCTCTCAGTCTATAAAATATAATATTACTAAGTAATTTGCACCGAAGAGTGAAAATTTGGTCGACACATCCTTTACCTTTTCTAAAACCGCACTGTTCTTCTCTTATAACTTTGTCTACAGCACACCTCAATCTAAAAAATATCATATTACTGAGTAATTTTCTACCTACAGAGACCAGGCTAATGCCTCGATAATTACCACACTCATTCTTATCACCTTTCTTATACAGTGGTTTAATTAGGAATCTCCTAAAATTGTCAGGTACTTTCCCTTTTTCAAAAAACATATTCGTAATCTTCAATAACTTATTTCTAATCTTAAAGCCGCCATATTTAAGAAACTCATTTACCACACTATCAGCAACTGGGGCCTTAGTATTTTTAATCTTTTTAGTACTGTCGCTAATTCTTCCTCACAAAACAAATCTTCTTTCACATCCAAGGTATCACAAACTTTTTCATTTTCCTCTCTATCTTTTCCTGAAACTCAATCTCGGTTTAGCGTATTCTCAGAATGTCCTGCTTATTTCTCTTTAACTCTTTTCTTATCACTAATTGTGGCCCGTTCCTATCTTTAACTGGGACAAGTCTGGATAGACTACTTCCTCTCAATTTATTAACATGCCAGTGCAATATTTTGCTATTTCACCGTCTAGCTGCATCTTTAATATACTCAGCAATTCCCTTCACACCTTCAGAAATCCACTTCACGCCTTCTTAGTTACTATTTTAGTGCTTTCTCCACTTTCTTTACATTCCTCTTGTTTTCATATAATCCATCATATGGAAATTTTTTTGTACAAGTCCCTTCTCCTCTCTATTAAACATAAAACTTTCTCACTAATATTCCTAGCTGCGTTCCTAACTTTTTTATCTAAGACACCATCAGCAACTTCAAAAATTGTTTTCGTAAAATTATTCCATCCCAGTTCTACATTGTCAAGTTTTAAACTCCCCAATTTATTATTCAACTGTTCCTGGAAAATTTCTCTCAAATTCTCATCCTGGAGTCTACCAGCAGCATAACCTCCAGGGAGGTAGATACCCTTCTGAAATTTCAGCTTTATATTAACCCTAGACACTACTAGATGGTGATCTTTATTTTTAACATCAATAACAGCACTCCTATATACCTTAGTATCTTGTATTGATCCTGCTAGTCTTCGGTTTGCAATAACACAATCAATAAGGCTAGCTGTCTTACCATCAGGTAAATATCATTTTAACTTATGGGCCATTTTATGATCTAATACCGTATTGGTTATAAATAGATTGTTATGCCTCCAAAATCGCAACAGTCTATAGCCATTACTGTTTTCTTTTCCTACACCAAATTTACCTAGGCTAGGATACCATGTATCCCTATTTCTACTGACCTGGGCGTTAAAGTTTCCTAGTATAACACCATATTTCTACCTGGGATCCTGTCTATTTGCTCCTGTAACTGGAATTAAAATCCATCTGAGTCACGAATATCAGTCGTCAGTCGACTCTACAGGATTATATACTGCTATAACTGATACCCTGAACTCTTTAGTCATGAAATGAGCGATTAGTATTCTATTATTAATACCTTCCCCGCCAAAACAAGACTTAGCAGCTTCTTTATTCATCATGAGCCCTACTGCCTGTCTATGTACCTTATCCTTCCTGCCCGAGTAAATAAATTCTATATCACCCAATTTCATGCTTCCTACCCTTGGAATATGAGTTTCAAAACTCTTAGTAAGTCCAGTTCAAATCGTCTGAATTCGTCAGCCAAAACGTCGATAAGATAGTTATTTTTTAACGTCGTAACATTCCAATTTTCATGTTCTTTAAATCATCGGAATTATTTTGGCCTCAGGAAAAGCAATGGTCCCGGACACCAGGACGGGGACCAACACATATTCTCAAGTCTACACCGAAGTGCTTAAGCCGGCTTAGAACTGGACAGCAAGGAACCTCTGGGACCACCAGTATGAATGGGGACTTTGAGCAATCCTGGGCCCATCTTGGTCACAACATGGTTTTCAGCACTTGGCGATGCTCTTCTAACAACAAGAGTCGAATCCTGCACAGACAATCTCAAGCCTATTACCTTCGACTCATTATATATTCATGCCTACAAATATTATGCAACTACGAGGAGGAGACCCATAGTATATAACTAAGCTAGGAAGAGATTTTTTAGCCCAAAAATATCCGCCAAAACAGACCAGGTCCAGAAGAATCATCTATTAATCAGAATCCCGTGCGAATGCTGTGTCGTTTACTAGGCTATAGTTTACTCGAGTGGCGCCACGCCTCAAGTGGGAATAAAGTTGACCGTAAGGTCTCCAGTCTTACAGGTACCCCGAAAGGGTCGAGGCAGCCCTTTGCAGAGGCTGTTGTCCGTAAATCTAGATCTTACGCCATATCGCAGTTGTCCTCCTTTGCAGGAACCTCCCACGATGGTGTTCTGTATCACCATACAATTTAACCCATTACTGGGAAAAGGCTTGTAGCTCACAAGACGTGTGTACACACCGATGGACCCTGCTGAGTGTACATTTGAGGGGCCTTCTTCCTTCACCTGTATTTACGGCCCCAGGTGAGGGTGACCCAGTTTCTATTGTGGACCTCCAGGGACAAGGAATCCCTTGGTCTGTGCCTCCTATTGAGTTACCCTACATATCTGTAGGGTGTTCCTCTATCGCCACGTGGGAACAAACTGAGTGACCTGAGGGAGGTCTCTACTAAACAATACACTCATAAATCTACTATGAAAAGCGTAATAGAAGCTTAATGAAAATCACACCATGAGATTCAGCGTATCAGAGAATCCTACTGTAGAGGTTTCAGGCTCCTTTCTGCAAAAATGTGGAATTTTTGTATTTTTTGCCAGAAGACAGATCTCGGATGCGTGTTTTTTTTTAGGTGTCCTAGAATGTCGCAAGAGGGCTCATTCGAACGGAAATTAAAAGTTCAAGTGCCCTTTTTAAGTGACAAAAAATTGGAGAGCAATTAGCCCCCCTCATACGCTTATTTTTTACCACAAAGTCACCGGATCAAAATTTTGAGTAGCCATTTTGTTCAGCATAGTCAAAAAATTTTATTACTATGTCTTATCATAACTATGACCCCCCACAGTCCTTTCAGGAAGGGCTGCAAGTTGAGAGCTTTGTTACCAATAGATACATCAAAAGAACCGAATTTTTATGCTGATTTCAAATATATAAGTTTCATCAAGTTTAGTTTTACCCATCAGAAGTTACAAGCCTGAGAAAATTTGCCTTATTTTCGAAAAAAAGGGGAAAACACACCCTAAAAGTCATAGAATCTTAATGAGTCACAACCTCAGATGCAGCTTATCAGAGAACCCTACTGTAGAGGTTTCAAGCTCCTACCTTCAAAAATGTGGAATTTTGTATTTTTTACCAGAAGAAAGATCACGGATACGCATTTATTTTTTTTTCTTCCCAGGGGTGATCGCATCGATCCAATGGTCCTAGAATATTGCGAAGGGGCTCATTCGAACGGAAATTAAAAGGTCTAGTACCCTTTTTAAGTGACCAAAAAATTGGAGGGTAACTAAAACGAACATTCCAGGGGAAATATTGCACTGGGGGGTTTTGACAGAATTACCATACGAAATTCTTTTTAATTGTCTCACATTCTCTTTGCCAAATTTTTTATGTGGAGATGTTCCGGGGGAATTATCCTGGGGTTTTTATCCGCGTGTTTTGTTTTCTGAGAAATAATTTCCAAGGAAAGAGGCTTTCTGGAATAATCGAGAAACCGATTAGAGATTAAAGTCTTATTCAAATGAAAGAATGCAAAGCAGAATTTTTCAGGGTGAATCGTCCAAAAGCAATGTTACAGGGAGGGGGGGGGGGGGTTCTCAGCGAGGATGGAACTGTCTGGAGGGAATTTGAGGAGGGGGTGCACTTTAAGTTGGATAAAATTTTATGTGGAGTTTTTCGTTAGGAGGAGTGGCATATTTCATAGAGGGTGAGCCAGATTCGCCGGCATTATTTGAATAACGAACAGAAATTATGGCCATATATGAAGGGCTGCCCCCTCCTCAATACCTTATTCTTTACGCTAAAGTTTGATTTTAGCGTAAAGAGCTTTTTTAAAAGTGCTAACAGCTTTAGCGTAAAGAGCAATGTATTGAGGGGGGGGGGGCAACCCTTCAAACCGGAATAAATCTGCCAAAATTAATATGCAAATTTTTGTTTTAATTTTTCATGTACGGTGAGCAAGTTCGAACCTGCATTAGTTGAAAAATGTTCAGAAATTAAAAAAAGAATTTTTTTAAAATTAATATAAGGAGCGACATTAAAACTTAAAACGAACAGAAATTATTCCGTATATGAAAGAGGCTGCCCCCTCCTCAATGCTTCGCTCTTTACGCTAAAGTTTTTATTGTTTTGAAAAGTAGCGTTGCGACAGTCAACCTTTAGCGTAAAGAGCGAGGCGCTGAGAAGGGGCAGCCCCTTTCAGCAGTATTGCCGTTTCTCTTTTCCAAAACTTGGTCAAAGGTTGCTTAAAATCGATACATTTTAGGTATACTCGAAGTAACTGTCGGCAGCAAGAATTGTAAATAATTTCTGAGACCACACTGGCTAATTATAATAAAAGGAAAAACCGTAAAGAAGAGAGAAATGAGGATAATAACAGTGAAAAAAAAATAACAAAACACCGATAAGAATCCAAATGATAATATGAAAATCAAATCTTAAACAAACACTAAAACTAAAGTAAGAAGACCCTCTCAAAGCAGCGGCGAAAGGGTAACTGAAAAATAACACAATACTGAACGACAATTCAATCTTTTAGTTTATGTAGAGCTACCTTAAAACCAAATCGATTACTATGTATGGTATAATCAGAGATCCTATTAGGTTGCCAAATATTATTTTGTGGATGGATATATAAACGATCGGAATTAATGTGTTCATTGCAATTGGGGCTTAGACAATTTCTCCAGTATCTTTATTAAGGGCGACCTTTTATTGAATGTGTTTTCTTTATTTCAACTGCCTCCCTGAAACCTTTAACGAGGGCAGTAATGGAGGTGTTGTCGAATAAAATGAAATTTTGCGAGTTTTCATAGACATGTTGATCTAAAGCGGAATCAAAAGTCTCAGACCTTCGCTAGAACCCGGTGGCTTTGCAGATTGAGGATCTTTGTTCCGACAACATCTCCCCAATTGTTGGTGGGTTCTTCTACCAACAATTAGAAATATGTATAGAAATAGCCGCAAGGGAAACCCTATAAACATTCCTCCCTAGAATGGCTTGACTTACTTGATTTAAGGCTCCTGTCACGTTGGGGGTGGCGTAGAGAGCGTCGCAACTCTTCTCCTCCAGGCTGACCGGTCTACGGCTATTAATGGGGCCTCTTCGACAGTGATATTAACCATCTCCAGGATTTTGGTGAGGCTCTCCTTCCACCTTGTCTGAGGTCTGCCCCTCTGGCAAGACCAGCCATCAGCTTCAGGGTCAGAATCGTAGACTATTCGGGCTGGGGTTGTCGTCGGCATACGCAGGAGGTGTCTGAACCATCTGAGAGTACGGTGCGCTATTTGGACGGAGAATGGCCCTTGGGAGGTGAGTGCGAGCAACCTTTCGTTACTTACGAAATTTTCCCATGAAAGTACCTGAATCCGACGGTGTTTTTTCATCTGGAACGCGTCTATCAATTTGATGGTTGCTGGTTTGAGAAGACAGGTTGTTACTGCATAAAGAAGAACAGAGCCTACGACTGTATTATACATTCACATATTCTTGTGCCTAGGTATACGCAGTATTCTTCAAAAATTGTTGAGCCTTCCGACGATAGACGAGGCTTTTGAAACTCGGCTGCACACCTCTTCCTCTATAGAGCCTTCATTAGACAGCGCGGAGCCAAGATAAGTGAAGTTCTTTACAACTTCAACAGGAGCTCCGCAAACATTTATGTTCTCAGGGGGCGAGACTGGGCTTGGGGGATCAATTGCCATTATCTTCGTCTTAAGCCAGTTTATTTTTAGCCCCACTTTTGCTGCCTCTTCCTGTAGGACTTCCAGAGCGTCAGTCAACTGGTCGATCGAGTCAGCAACGAGACCAAGATCATCTGCGAAGTCAGCGTCCGTCAGAACGCGATTTTCAAACTGCAGACCAAAGGGCAGGCGATTTGTTGTTCGTGTCATGACATGGTCTATCACGCAATTGAACCGTTCCGGGGCGGCAGCACACCCTTGTCGTACACCGGTTTTGTTACCGAATGTCGTGCTCCGTTTGCTGTTGACTTGGACGCAACCCACGGTCTCTTCGTAAAGCTTTTCAAACAACTTGCAGTATTTATCTGGTAGACCAGTTGATCGAAGTATCAGCCAGAGCGAGTTGCGAACCACCAAGTCAAACGCAGCCTTGAAGTCCACAAAGACTACACATGCTTTCCTCCTGACGTCCTTCGTATTCTCAATGAACTGGTGGAGGGTAAAGATTTGTTTGATACTTGATATCCCAGGAATAAGACCCGCCTGCTGTATTATCCTCTTCTTTCCGAGAACGCTTATGTATCTATCCAGCACGGTCATCGCAAGGAGTTTTCCCGGTACTGAAAGTAGCTTTATGCCTCTTTAGTTCGAGCAGGTGCTCTTGCTCCCCTTTCTTTTCCATAAGGGCAGGATCATACCAGCTCGCCAGTCCTTCGGGATCCATTCTGTGCGCCAAACCACAGAAAACAGCATATAGAGCCAAAATAGCATCGCCGGTCCGGCATACTTGAGGAGCTCAGCAGATATTCCACATACGCCTGCCGCTTTGTTGTTCTTCAAACGTTTTACTGCTGTGTAGATTTCTGATGACGTGAAAGGAGTTTCTGTGTCACTTATCAGCAGTTCCTGGGTGCTGGTGGCTAGACTGATGAGTTCCTGGTCAGTCTGTGTTACGGCTTCGGCGTTGAGGAGGCCCGAGAAGTGGTCTTTCCATCGACTGACCTGGGCAGCTTCGTCACTGAGCGGCTGACCATCCACAGAGACAACACATGCAACCGAGGGGGCTATGTCTCCTGTTAGATCACGGAGATGCTTGTAGAGACTGCCAACGTCACCTTTCTTGGCTGCACCCCCTAGCTCAAGTGCCTTCCTTTCCAAAAACAGCTTCTTTTCTCGCTGTATCAGTTTTTTGTGGACACCATTAAGGCTTCTATAGGTGGTCATGTCACCGACTAGTCTCGCCTTGCGTCTCTACTCTATGAAGTTAAGCGCATCCGACTGTATCCATGCTTAATTAGCACGCTTTTTCCGACCAACATTTGCTGTCGCTGATTCCAAGACATTCTTTTTGAACGAGAGCCATGCGTTTTCACAACTTTCAAACGGCAGGAATGTGTCGAAGCGGTTCGAGACATCAATAGCACATTTCGACTGTATCTTCTGATCGCAGGGGCGAGAGACTTCGATCTTGGCTGGTCTTGGTTCTGGGCTTTGAGCCTTAGTCGTATGTTAGCGTCGACGAGGCGATGATCAGTGTTGCCAATCTCAGCTGCCCCATATGTCCTGCAGTTACTGATCGAAAACCTTCATCTCTGTGACTCGATGATGTAGTCGATCATTTTTTTGGTATGGCCGTCATTGCTGTACCATGTATATTTGTGAATGTCCTTCCTTGCAAACATGGTATTCGTAATCACAAGGTTGTGCATACTGCAGAGTTGTAGAAGCCTTAGACCATTGTCATTTAGCGAATCCAGAGTAACTGGTCCAATGACTTGTCGCCATAAGTCGTGGTTGTCGCTCACAGTTGCATTAAGGTCACACAGGAGAATGACAATATCGTGTGGGGATATCTTAGACAATTCATTCGTCAGGGCAGAGTAGAAAGTGTCCTTTGTTTCGGTTTCAGCTTTGTTTGTCGGGGCATAACAAACAAGGACCGTCATTTTTCCTTGCTTGTGATTCAGTCGAGCATTAGCAATTCTATCCGAGACGGGAGTGAATGACAATAGACACTTCTTGGATTTGTTATCAAGAACTAGTCCGACTCCATTTCTTCTGGTGGTTGTCTGGCCAGACCAGAGAAGATGGTATCTCTCACCTATGGGATCATTTCCATTCCTGACTAGGTGGGTTTCTGTTAGTCTAGCAATAGAGATGCGGAACCGCTTCAGTTCCATCGCCAGAAGCGTCTTAGCTCCGGGAAAATTTAATGTCAATACATTCCAGTTGGCAATTCGGAGGCCACCTTGGTCAATAAGATTCAAATGCTGGTCATTTCTCAGTCCAGGGGCAAGCAAGGGTCGTGATGGGACACAAGAAGGTTGGTCATCCGAGACAGTTGCTAAGCTATTCGTTGCAATGGGTCTCGGGTGGAAGGCTGCAAGCCCAACCGACCCTAGGCCTGGATTCTGATTAGAGCCAGGATTTACCTGGATACTGAGAATTCTGGGGTGGGCTCCACCCACCTCATGAGGTTGAGGCCACCCTGATCGGAGCGTTTAGTTAAAGGAAACCCCGTATCCAGAGGTACATGGTCAACAGACATGGTCTGCATCATTCCGGACGAGCTCCATTCATTTGCCGCTGTTGAAAAAGTTGTCTTTTATTAGAATTTTTAAAACTGACATTAAAGTTATGTTATTTTTAGGATTCTTCTCACCTTGTCACTCAATTTGGGACTATAGGGTAAAATAGTGATAAGTTTCTTATCACTCACCGAAGTGATGATATCTGTCAGGGATTGTGGAGTTGACACATCTTTTTTTTTATGATGGATTTCAACATTTTTATGGATATCCTTTGCAAAATAAAATATCCTTAAGACACTTCAGTTCTGGGACTATATGAGCTTCTGAGCATATTCTTATTTACACGGTCAGCCAAAGGTATAACAATTCCTCTTTAATCAATCATACCTATCTATTTCAGTATTGTATTTTTGATCTAGTTACTCCTTCTTCGTTGTTTGGAGACTGAAATAGGGAGCTAAAATATTTTAATATTTTAAAATAAATATATTTTAGACTAAAATATTTTAGTTTTAGGATTTGTTTTAAGGTTCGGTTTTTATATTATTCTTTGTTTTTATTGATATTTTATTATTCTGCACTGAAGACGGTCAAGCGGAGGTCTTGACCGAAATATTTGCAATGTCCTCTTGGTTCTTTTCACTAACTTCTCTCTTTTATCCTCGTTTCTCTCTTTTTTAGATTTTTCTTTTCGTTTTGTCATGATTAGCCAGTGTGATGTCAAAGATGATTTTGATTTGTCCAAAAAACACGTTAACCTAATTAACCAGCAAGTTTTTACAGCATTGTAGGGTAAAGAGGATTCTTTCAAAGTATCTTGGTTTCCGCTTAAGTCTAGGCACAATCTGAAAGGAAATTTAGAGATAGGATTGATTTCACATTTTAAAAGACCATTAAAACCGAAGTTTTCCTTAGTAATACAATCTCAGAAATTCCAGATTTTTTTTTACAGCAAAACCTCTCATAACTATATCACCAACTCTATTAAGGGTATAACTATATTTATCTATAAAATATAACTATATTTTTAGTTTTGGGATTTGTTTTAAGGTTCGGTTTTTATATTCTTCTTTGAATTTTTATTGGTATTTTTATTAATCTGCACTGAAGACGGTCTTTTCACTGGCTGTTATTATCCTCGTTTTTCTCTTTTTTAGATTCTTTTTTCGTTTTGTCATGGTTAGCCAGTGTGGGGTCAAAAATGATTTACGACAAGCTTACGGGGAGCATATGACCAAGTCCGTTCTTAATTATTTTGATTTGTCAAAAAAAAAAAAACGTTAACGTAACTAACCAGCAACAATTTTTAAAGCTTTGTAGTGTAAAAAGAATTCTTCCAACGTTTCTTCGTTTCCACTGAAGTCTAGACACACAATCTGAAGGATATTTAGTGACAGGGTTGGTTTGCAGTCATTTATCCACATTTTAAAAGACCATTAAAACCGAAGTTTTTTCCTTAGTAATACAATCTCAGAAATTCCAGATTTTTTACAGCAAAACCTCTCATAACTATATCAGCAACTCTACTATGTGTATAAATATATTTATCAGCAACTATAAGTAAATTGTAAGTAAGGAGCGATTCGGTTCCATAGTAACCGAAACTAAAAAAAAACAAAAAAAAATGAATTTTGATAACAATAGATCAATAAAAAAAAATTGACTTTTTATCCAGCTTCCAAATAATAAAAATTAATTAAGTTTAATTAATTAGTTAAATTTAAACCCATCAAAACTTACGAACGTGAGAAAATTTTCCTGAGTTTCGAAAACATGGGGAAATGCCACCAAAAGTCATACATCAGATTCAGCACATCAGGAAACCTTAAAGTAAAGGTTTCAAGCTCGTATCTACGAAAATTTAGATTTTTATTGCCAGAAGAAAGACCACGGATGCGTGTTTATTTGCTTTTTTGTCCAGTTACCCACTTCAAGCCAATGGACCGAGAAGATCGGAAGAGGGCTGATTCAAATAGAAATCAAAAGCTCTAGTGCTCATTTTTAAGTAACGAAAAATATTGTAGGGAAACTCGTCCCCCTCTCACGTCCCCAAAGACTTCTAATCAAAATGTGAGATAGCCATTGGATTCAGCATAGTAAAAAAATCCAATAAATATGCCTTTGGAGATGAAATGCCCCCCATAGTTCCCGGGGACAGGGCGGTAAGTTTCGCAATTTGCCCATTGTTCACCAATGATATATGTTATTAAATGAAAAAAAAGAAAGTTATTTCACCTGAAAGTAAGGGTAACTGAAAGGGTATCACTAAATGGGGGAAAGAGGAGCCTATTGTACCCTTTGTATGTTGACAATATTTTTTTTTTGTATTGATGAAAATTGAAAAAAGAGAAAAGGAAAATTGAAAAGGTCACACATAATAATTCCTCCTCTTCCTCTACCGGATTTTCTCCTTCTTTCCTTTTCTTGTAAATATATGTCCAGTTTTTATATAAAAAGAGTAGTTTTCTGGGACATTCCCAAAAACTGGGTAAGTTTCACAATGTGCCCATTGTTCACCAATGGTATATGTTATTAAAAACAAAAACAAAAAAAAACAACAAGTTATTTCAACTGAAAGTAAGGAGCGACATTAAAATTTAAATTAAACGCTCCTGATCAAAAGGAGCCAAGAGATGTCATCAAGATTGCTCGAAATGTATCCGAAATTGCTACTTTTGCAAAAAGTACTGCACTTTTGCAAAAGTGCACCGTGTTTTGAACACGGTGCAAGATTAAGCTGAAACTTCCACTCGGCTGGTCTTTTGGTCGTCTAATAACACCTTTATCACGTCACGTTCAGCATAATAAAATATTAAATTAATCTTATTTCTCATTAAAATTTATTAATGTACTATGATGCCATCTATTCATTGATAAAAATTGCTCTATAAATTTGGGAATGAATTCTTATAAGTCAACTCTAAAAATAACTTTAAAGCCGTTGCAATTCTCAAATATGGGATTTTAGACAAAAGTGATTCCAATGGTAGTTTTGATTTCGATTCAGAACCAGTCTTCAGGCTCTTTTTCAAAAATGCTTCAAATTTTTTTTCACTATAAACGTTTAGTATTAAGAATAACCGAAACAACAGTTACTAATCCTGAGTCAGCTGCAAATGGAAATTTTTCATCTCTAGACATTTTTAGCTTTGCTTTTTCGTGTTTTTTTTCGAAACTTCTTTTTAAAATTCCGGTTACTACTGGCCATGGTTAAATCTTTAATAAGTTGCAGTCATAGCTACAACCATGATATTTTTTTCAACAACTTTTCTGGCAACTTCAAACTGATTTCCTAGATTTACAAGCTTGTACCTCAACTTGAAAATAGTTAATTTATAATCCCTAATACATTAGGGATTGTATTCCTATTTGGGATTATAATAAATTTAAATCCCTAATAACGGCCTAACAATAATAAAAAAAAATTACACCACACTATTTATTCCATTCAACCACTGAAATGTGTTTTTTACAAAACAAGAAAAATGGCGAGGAAAAAACCATCATAAGAAACAAACAAAAAATCAGGGCATAATCATAAGAATACATACTCTAAAGTAACTAAAAATTCACAAAACACTAGTAAAGCCGAAAGTACACAAAAGTAAAAGAGCCATTTTAGGTACGCAAAATACAGTCTGAACTAAGGCCTATATGTAAGACTCCTACAACACAATATATTTATTTTTCTGCTATCCACAAGAGTGATCTTACTCTTCGATGGAAAATATAGTTTCTTTAAACTATTTACTAATCTTTTTCGACGGCGCCACCCCTGCACAACACATACAAAGCGATTTTCATTTTTTCTTACTGATACCCTTGCAACAGTGTTTTACTA
Source organism: Artemia sp. Qi Xiang Cuo (assembly GCF_049724085.1). Classification (NCBI taxonomy): domain Eukaryota; kingdom Metazoa; phylum Arthropoda; class Branchiopoda; order Anostraca; family Artemiidae; genus Artemia; species Artemia sp. Qi Xiang Cuo. The sequence goes on from NC_142801.1 coordinate 9,687,797, forward strand.
CACATAATGTGTTAACAAAATTTTGTAAAAAACATTATGCTACACATAATGTGTTAACAAAATTTAATCTTAAGTTTTTTATCATTGCACGTTAAAATTTTTACAAGCTTTGTTCTTTTCACAATTTTTACTGAGAATAAATAAAAACACTAATATAAGAGATAACTGGAACTAAAAGGACACAATTTGTAGAATAACAAAGAATGGAAACGTTGGATTCGGGCGATTCTTATCAAAAAGTTTTTTTAATGGAATTAGAAAAAAAAAGAAAAAAAAAAGAGAAATGTTTTATAGAGTTTTCCATCATTGTACTTCCGATTTTTCTTTCGCGCATCCTTCTTTCCGAAAATAAAGTCAAAAAACGCAAATTCTAAATAGGATGAACAAGGCTAGAATTTAAACTGACGGACTGTATGCACGTAAATTTCTGAACAGGATGAACAAGGCCAGAATTTGAATTCACTGACTGTATGCATGCAAACTTTCAACTTTTTGGCCTAAATAAACTCCTTTGAAACTAAAAATAGCCATCCTTAGAGTTTACAGCATGGTTACTTGGAGGGAGGGGTCTGTGCTAAAGGGACTACAAAAATTTTGAATTGAACTGCTTTATACTTCTGATTTACTTGAAAAATCAAGCAAAGCATCTTAAAGCACAAGTTTTGAAATTGAATGTGCAATAGCATTGAATATAGACAACAATTGTTACCAGATTTAGTAGCAAAATTCAAGGTAATTACCCCCCCCCCCTCCTCCTCGAAGAAAAGAACACAACATAGCCCGTGCTTTAAAGGGCCTAAGTAATAGGAAATCCAGTTCCAAAAATTAGTATACAGGGTATATGAACTACAAATTAGCCCTTTCACCCCTTTGACTCTCCAAAAAGTATCATCGGATATTCAGAAATCCATCATCCTCATCTATAACTAAGTAAGTATTCTTATCAGTTAAATAGTAAGTAGTCGTATAAGTTAAAACTAATAACTCCAATTAAAGTTCTGAATTCTAATTGGTGGGTTATGGGAAGTGCGGGTATTTGAGTTACCTATCCCTAGAAGTTTAAGGCCTATAGTTCCCATTTAAACTTAGGCACCGTCGATAAAACCTAATAATTAGAATACACAAAATATTATCCTACCAGAAACTGATGGAGGCTTTCCCAAATATTTAATTACCCCCCCCCCCCCCAAAAAAAACAAACAAAACAAAATCAATCAAAAGACAAGAGGCAAACAGTTTTGACCTCCCATACTAATCTTGGGCTATATGCTGAACATTCTATTGGACTCATCCAATCATACACAATTGAATCTAAGTTTAACCTAATACAAAAAAGTGCATTTTAAAACAAATTAAATCTGTTAAATGATAAATAAGTGGGACCACTGAAGACAGAAAAAAAAAAATTGACTGTAAAATACGAGTTAGCTCAAGCTATTGTTAGTCAAATAATAAATAAGAGTAGGGAACAGCGTTAATCATAATATGCGTGGGATATCTATGATTCCTGGGCCCGTTAAGAGGCATGGCTTCATGCACTTTCATTACAAAAAGTGGATTAAACTAATCCAATCAGTTACATGACAAGTAAAAAGAGCACAAAGATACAACTTTCATTACTGAGCTAACTTAACAATTAGCTTTAACTGCTGGACTTTGGTACCCGAACAGAAAATTTGAGTCAAGTAGTAAAAACCAATGAGAGCCTTGAGTGACAAGAGGTAAAGGCATGTTACCCTCCCTCTTTTTGGTAATCCTAATAGAAGTTTTGGCAATACATAATTAAAAATCAAGAGTAAGGAGGATCGCCAACTTGTCTAGTAGTAAAGCTGAGGATTAAGCAACAAAAAATAAAGAGCAAAAAAAAAAAAAAAATAACATTGACTTAGGCAATTAATGACATTGAAATAATTGATCAATCATATTGACATATTACTAGATAGAACACAATTAATTCAAGTACAAAAATAAACAGCCTAGTTTTTCGGCAGTTTCAATTTGTACCTCGAAAAAATTGTCAAGCTTTGATTTACTAATATATATATAAAAAATGATTTTGTTGTTTTTATTTTTGGCTATTGAAATTTCGGCCAAAATAATCGGCTCTACGTAACGATACTGAAAACAAATTCTCAATCATTTCCATCATTTTTGCTGATTTACCAAAAATAATTTTTCGATTTTTTTTTCAAAATATAGCAAAAAAAAAAAAAAATATAATAGCCACCGATTGGCTGATAATAATAAATAATCGGCTCTATGTAAGGATACTGAAAACAAATTCTCAATAATTTCCATCTTTTTTGCTGATTTACCGAAAATAATTTTTCGATTTTTTTTCTTCAAAATCTAGCTAAAAAAATAAAAAAAATAATAGCCATCGATTGGCTGATAATAATAAATAATCGGCTCTATGTAAGGATACTGAAAACAAATTCTCAATAATTTCCATCTTTTTTGCTGATTTACGAAAAAATTATTTTTCGATTTTTTTTTCTTCAAAATCTAGCTAAAAAAATAAAAAAATAATAGCCATCGATTGGCTGATATTTAATTTTCAGGGCTGGCTAAATCGTAGCTGGACAGAATAATCCACACGATTTCGAAAACAAGAAATACAATCAATAGTTTCTTTAGTCTTTACTACTCTCTTAGGATACTTTTGAGTTTACAACAACAAATTTTTTTTTTTTTTTTAATGATCTAGAGACATCTTAAAATTAATTTAGTTGAATGCTGTAAAGAAAAAGGACAGATAAAATTTATAATATGTAATATATTAACATAAATCTTATATATGATATATTTCATAGATAATATATCATTGCTTAATGATTGTATCTGATATTTTCATACTTTGTAGATCTTTATGTAAAATCAATTGCAAAACTATCCTCAAAGAGAGGATCCAAAGAGGAAACAAGATAAAAATTTAACTGAAAACAGATTGCCATGAAGACCCTCCCTTTGGGAACAGCTTAGCAATCATTTTTTGACATACATCAGAATAAAAATGTCAGATACGATTTTTTCACTGAAAGTTATAGAAAAAACAGAAACAAAACAAAAACAGACAAATACTGCAGCAATGAAATTGGCATAGAGCAGAGAATCTTTACTATCTTTCCACTTTGGTAAAACTTGTGTCTTGAAGAACACACCGAGAGATAATATCAAGACATGACAAAATCATATCAAACACTATTTCGTGAGTTTTGGGCTGATAGTCATTTTCTAAAAAAACAACACAGAAATTGGCTTTTGGTATAGACTTTTTACTAAAACTAAATTGTTCTCACATTAATACAATTTGTATACAGAAGAAAGACGAGAGGCGATACCTAGATACAAAAAATAATATTAAAAGTATGAAAAACTGAGTCATTTTGTGGATTCATTTAAAGAGGAAAAACCCATGTTTTGGTGCGATTGAGAAGAAGCCAAGGGCGTGTGTGCATGGGGTGAGGGGGCAACTTAGGAAACAAAACTTTACTTAGATCCCTAGGCTATTGTGTATTTAGCCCCCTTTACTCTTAGATCTATTTATAAAACGGGTTAGACATTACTGCCTTTTTACATATTTAAAGATCTTTTCATAGTTACATATTCATTGGAAAAGTGCCCCCTTTCCCTGGAAAGCATTCCTGGTATCATCTTTGCCCCTACATATTGGTAAACAGAAATAATACAAAATTTTACTATCTTGCAACACAATCCTTGCCATCCTAATAATATGATGATAAATCTTTATATTGATGATATAAAAAGAAAATTGATTGTAACATTGTCATACCATTAATATCAAATTTCAAAAAAAAAAAAAAAAAAAAAAAAAAAAAAAAAAAAAAAAAAAAAACGAACCGGGGTAAGTACAAAAAAGGAAAAAAGAAACAGATACAATAGGGGGTGCAAACTTATATTACAGATCCCAAAACCATATTAGAGGAAAATCACTGGCAGTTTGTACAATTGAATGATTTCTATTTTCATTCTAATATATTTCTCCGTCACTATTTCCTAATTTTCGCTGATTATATTTTATCTCACATATCTGCCTTCTATTTCAACAATTTTTATTTCCAGACATTCTCACAAATTCATTTCACTTTTTACTTTTCTTAGATTTTTTCGTTTCTTTTGCTTTCTTTGCTGGTGGCTCTTCCTCTTCTTTCTCTGCCTTTTCCTTTTCTTCTTCTCCCTTTTCCGAGGATTCTAAACAATAAGAGCAGTAAATTAAAGTGATATGAAAAAAAAATCCAATGTATGAAAATATGCATAAATTTTAAATGCAAAAAATACAAAACACAATAGTACGCAATACGGTTTATATTGTTCAGAGATACCAATAAGGCACATGCCCTTTTTGCATGACAAGATTCTTATAGAAACGTAGATAACGCCATGAAATTAAATTTATATAAATATATATATTTATTTTTACTTAATATTTATGTAAAAAATCATACTAGAAAGGAAAGCAAGGTTAGATCTTTATTTGTGTAGGGTTTGTGACTAGTTCCAAAAAAAATGAGGATTCTAGAATTTGATTTTCTCCATCGCGGTATCAATAGACAGCATTTTTTTTTTTTATAGTTTCCCTCGACCTTTGTAGAGCAAAATTATAATACCGATAACAGTGAAAATTACACGATGAAATGCAAAATATCAGAGAGTCCTATCTACATAAGAAACTATTTAAAGAATTAAGAAACTTCGATATTCTCCTGAGAAGGATGATACCAGGGATGATCAGACTGAGCTAATAGTCTTATAATATCGGAAGAGGACTCATTCAACAACTTTTTTTTCCAAAAACAAAAAATAATACCAGAACAAGGTACTGAATCCTACCATTTTGTACGACAAAACTACAGTTTTGCTCGAATAGGGCCAAAATATTTTCGAGTAGAAATTCTGACTATCGAATAGGGCCGAATAGACCCTACCGAAAAGGACCGAATTTTGCTCGAATAGGGCCAAAACATTTTCCAGTAGAAATTCTGACTATCAGTTAAAAAATATCAAAAGTCTATGAGTAAAAGTTTACCCGGGATATCTAACAGCGGTGATGCATTCATCCCTAAGCATACCTGCAGTCTACACAAAAGAGCAATATACACTAAAACACAAACACATAACTAATACACATACACATACTATACACAAACACAAATACACAAACACTAATACACATAAACAATAAATGGTAAGAACAACTTCACTATGTTTATTTATTTTTTAATAAATTGTTCATATATTGTATAGTTATGCAGCAGATAGTAGGGGATGAGTCAGTGGAGCTTCTTGCGAGGAGGAGAGAAATGTCTAAAGCACTAAGGTATTCACTTATAGACTCGGATTTCCCAAATGAGTCCTTTCATTCTCAATGCATTTCGAAAACAGCTGAGGGCAGCATCCCGTCTATTTTGGGGATAACACTAACACTTAAACATGAACTTTATTCTGATCCATCAAGAAAAAGCGAAATGATGGGTATAGGGGGATATGATGGGATGGGAATGGGAATGATGGGGATAACACTAACACTTAAACATGAACTTTATTCTGATCCATCAAGAAAAAGCGAAATGATGGGTATAGGGGGATATGATGGGATGGGAATGGGAATGATGGGGATAACACTAACACTTAAACATGAACTTTATTCTGATCCATCAAGAAAAAGCGAAATGATGGGAATAGGGGGATATTATGGGATGGGAATGGGAATGATGGGGATAACACTAACACTTAAACATGAACTTTATTCTGATCCATCAAGAAAAAGCGAAATGATGGGAATAGGGGGATATTATGGGATGGGAATGGGAATGATGGGGATAACACTAACACTTAAACATGAACTTTATTCTGATCCATCAAGAAAAAGCGAAATGATGGGAATAGGGGGATATTATGGGATGGGAATGGGAATGATGGGGATAACACTAACACTTAAACATGAACTTTATTCTGATCCATCAAGAAAAAACGAAATGATGGGAATAGGGGGATATTATGGGATGGGAATGGGAATGATGGGGATAACACTAACACTTAAACATGAACTTTATTCTGATCCATCAAGAAAAAGCGAAATGATGGGAATAGGGGGATATTATGGGATGGGAATGGGAATGATGGGGATAACACTAACACTTAAACATGAACTTTGTTCTGATCCATCAAGAAAAAGCGAAATGATGGGTATAGGAATTAAAGGAAACGGCAGCTCCTCTGATATTTAGGATAAGCGTGAATACAATATTAAAACGAACATAATACTATAGCTGAAAGTAAAAACTTCACAAAAATTAGTTCTACTACTTCACAGTTGAAAAAAGTTTGGAAGAATAGGAAGATAAGTCTGCAAATCAAGATTAGAATATTAGAAGCCACAGTGTTGACAGTGGTCAAATATGGTTCTGAAGCATGGGCGCTCCGAAAAGCGGTTGAAGATTTGCTAGATGTTTTCCAGAGAAATTACCCACGGATTATTATGGATACTCCGCTGACTGACCGTATTTCAAACAATAGGCTGTACGAAAAGTGCGGTTGAATCCCTTTTTCTAGGGCTATAATGAGGGAAAGGTTGAGATGGCTAGGGCACGTTCTGCAGACGAAAGATGACAGATTGCCAACGATTGTCCTTTTCGGCCAACCGTCTAGGGCTAAAAGGAAAGAAACTCATCCACGGTTGGGGTAGGAGGATGTCATAAAGAAAGATTTAAGGAAAATAGGAATTTCCTGGGAGGGTGTAAAGAGAGAAACTTTAGATTGGGATGGACGAGGAGCGTGCGTAGCTGTGTTGGCCTCTGACGACTTTGTACTGCGGTGAGTTGTTAGTAGTAGCATAAAATATGCCTAGGCTGATTTAGTAGCATTTACTTTGAACAATACATTTTTTATTGCAAATTGTTTTGAACGGCAATTTTAGAATAAACACGAAGCAATAATCAACTTGTTAAATTTGTAAAACTTTCAGTAAAGCACATGTTAAATTTTAATGAGAACATAAGGGGTTAGACGGGGAGGGGGTGGGGACTTTTTATCATCAATTCAATTTCATTAAAAAAATCCTTGTCATAATCAAAGAATTTCACTTGAAAGAAAATGTGTTTCCCCAAAGCTTAAAAAGAGCTGTTATACCAAATAATCAAAAATAACAGAACAACTAAAATAACTGAACGCCCAGAGAGTGGGTAACAAAATCGTCACCTTTTTCTTTTTTCAATTTCTTTTCCTTTTTGGCTGCTTTTTCTTCTTTGGATTTCTTCTTCTTGCTCTTTTTTTTCTTCTTCTTCTTTTCACCTTCGCTCTCCTCTGATCCGTTTTCGTCATCTGGAGAATCACCTTGAAAGATAAATATATAAAATATTATTGACTTCTGTCAGTCATCATCTATCAATATACAAAAACAAGTTTCTATTCGTATAAAAAGGTAAAAAAAAAAAAAAAAATAAAAAAAAAAAAAAGACATAAAATGTATCTGTGACGAACACGATTTAACTACTCAAATATTAACCAAAAAATCCCTCAGTGTTATAAAAATTATATAAAAAACGAAAGAAAAACCTAACAAACTGGCAGCGTCCCCCGAACGTCAGTTTACTGAAATTACCTTTGTAAGTTTAATGAAACATCATTACAGCGTTGAGCCACTTGAGAGTTCAACCCAAAATCAATCCGATCTTTCATCCCTTAGTTCTATGACTATCTACCTTAGTTATACCCTAGGATGGATGATAAGACTTATCTATCAACAAGTAAAATGACATCATTTTTATACAGTCCTAAAAATGACTTATGCCAGATTTGCCCCCCACTCAGACTATGTGTCTTGGCTTCATCCCCAATTAGCCATGGCTTGATGGCAACTTTAAGAGGCAAAGTATTACCCCCTCAAATCACCGCCCTGTGCAATGGACTTTAATTTTAAGATAGTAATAATTCAAGAAAAAAGGCTTATTCAGGTGCAAAGCCGTATCCAAAAGGGCAGGGTTGACCCCCCCCCCCCCACCCCCACCAATATGTGTGATTCCTAAAAATGTAACAAAAATGTATGTAAACAAATTTCAGATGCTTTTTTTTTTAAGTTTTCTGTAAACCCATCCCTACCCCCGAACAAAAATACTGGATACGGCCCTGTTCTGGTGTGTTTTTTTTCAAATAAAATATAATTCTCCTAAATAAGAGTGAATCAAACCGTGATTATTTCTACTAAGTTCAACTTGTGATAACAGTGCTTCAATAATTAAAACAAATACACCCTATTAAAAACTACTGTTGCAGAAATAATAGAGTAACTGTAATCTTAGTACCCCGAATTTACTACTACTAATAACAACTCACCGCAGCACTTAGCGGCCTGAGGCCAACACAGCTACGCACACTCCTCCTCCATCCCAATCTATTCAAAGTCTCCCTTTATAAACCTCCCGGGAAGTTCCCATTTCCTTTAAATCTTTCTTTATGACGTCCTCCCACCCCAGACGAGGACGACCTGCTTTCCGTTTAGCTCTTGAAGGTCGGCCGAAATGGACGATCTTCGGCAATCTGTCCATCCTTCGTCCGCAGAACTTGCCCTAGCCACCTCAACCTTTCTTTCATTATAGCCGTAGAAACGGTATTGAACCCCATTTTCCCTACAGTCTATTGTTTGAAATACGGTCAGTCAGCCGGGTACCCAGAACAATCCGTAAGCAATTTCTCTGGAAAACATCTAGCAAATCTTCATCCGCTTTTCAGAGCGCCCATACTTCAGATCCATATTTGACCACTGTCATCACTGTTGCTTCTAATATTCTAATCTTGGTTTGCACACTTATCCTCCTATTCTTCCAAACTTTTCTTAACTGTGCAAAAACACCCTGAGCCTTGGCTATTCTACTTTTAAGTCCTTGACTGCTCACACCATCTTTACTAATAATACTACCAAGGTAAGTGAAACTGCCCACCTGATCAACCTTTTCGTTACCCGACGTCACCTTTTCATCTTCACTAATTCCTAGCCTTAGTGACTTAGTCTTCCTAACATTAATTTTCAAACCAATTCTAGCACCCTGAACTGGCAAAACCTCTAAAACTTCATTCATTTTGCTCACACTTTCATATAGGGTGCTTAAGTCATAAGCGTATTCTAAGTCCAGGAGAGTTTTCCTCACCATTTGATTCCGTGGTCTCCCATTGCCTTTCTTGTTCTCCTGAAGACAAGGTCCATCAAAATAATCCATATAAAGCGGGATAGAATACAACCCTGCTTAAATCCTGATTTAATACAAAACTAGCTGCTAACCTCATTTCCTACCTTAACTGTAGCAATGTTATTCTCGTACATAGCACTAATCTTTTTGATATATTTGTTTGGTATACCATATAAGGATAAAACCTTCGCTAAAGCTCTTCTATCAACAGAATTGAACGCTTGCTCATAATCTATGAAACTGAAGACCAAAGCTGTTTGATAACTCAGGCACTTCTCAATTATTAAACTAAGAGTGAAAATTTGGTCGACAAATCCTCTACCTTTTCTAAAACTGGACTGTTCTTCTCTTAAAACTTAGTTTACATTATCTATCAGTCTAAAAAGTATCACATTACTAAGTAATTTGCTACCTATATAGAGACCAGTCACCACCAGACTACACAGTCAGTGACACTAGTAGTTTTTAATCCCTATTTTCCCACGTTAAATCGCTGAAGATCCAACTCTTATAAGTTTCCTATTCTCTTTGAATCTGTTCGTATTCTCTTTCTTTTAATAGTGGATGTAACGGCCTTCAAAATGTTAGTGTATCTTCCATTTTTTTTTTGTATTCTTGTATTTTTTAAATTGATAAAAATAATGAATCATGGAGGTATCATCTTCTTCTAATTATAGAAGTCAAGGGTAGAAAGAAAGAGAGAGAAAGAGAGAAAGAGAGAGAGAGAGAGGGAGGAGAGAGATAGGGGAACACATCAATGTTCCATGTTGTCAAATCCCTATCTACTTGTATGAATTGGTAAATTCAAATGATTCTTACCCAAAAAAGGAGGAATTTATGTACCAACACAGTTAAACGCTAATAAATAATAATTTAAAAATAGTTTATTGTTATAAAATTTATAACGAGAGGCGCTAGATACCTAGCTTTGTTACCTAGTTACCTACCTTTTGTTCAACATTACGACATAACAGGTTCCTAATCCTCTTCCCATCTACTGTAAATTAGACAAGCAAAAAATAATAACTTCTCTACTGTTTCAACTGTTGCAATTATTATAATCGTTAGGCCATAACTGAGGAAACTAGCAAACCAAATCCGAATGTCCAATACAGGTTTCTAACAAACCCATGAACGAGCTTCTCCGCTTAGCGTCTAGCTGACAATCGCAATGTTACCTTCGTGGCGTTCTAATGTTTCATAGTCTATATTTAGATCACATCCCGTGACCTGGATACGGCAGCAACAAATGGAAAGGTAATTAGAGCCTATATAGGCTCCAATGTCCCAAAGATTTAAAATTTAGCCCTCCCTGGAAGACGATAAATTTATATTGGATACTGTCACTTGACTACGATTTCAATACTCAATATATTCTATTTGGTATTGAAATATCGAGTATAGAAGTTTATTTAGAGCAGATAGTATTAAAATATTGAGTTATAGAGCACTCTGTAGAGTAAAGTATAGAGTATTTTAAAATATATTATTTCAAAACTCTGTATTGAAATACAGAGTTCTATTTGGTAATAGTGCAATTTATTCCTTCCTCTGAACGAAACCCTACGAAGAAAACTTCTACTTTATTAAATTGTTCAGCAGGATTATTAAATTGGCAAAGCACGTCAGATTAAATAAAGGGAATAATTTAAATGAACACACCTGACTTACCGAGCAGTTCCTCAAACTCGTCGTCTGTCAATGGTGGCAACTCAACAGCTGAAGGTCGAGCACGTTTCGATGACCGTCGACTTTCTGAGGAGCTCGACTTTTCGTCACCTAAAAAAAAAAAAAAAAAAAAAAAAAAAAAAAATGTATCAAAATAAGACTAAAATTTTTGCTACCAAAGTTCTCAACCAAGACACTTAAAAATTATTTTTCATCAGTTAAATAATGTGTCTTTTCTACAGTGTAGTGATTTTCCAAGCATGTACCATATAAGACAAGTTCATTTTTTTTTACCCTCAGCATAGGGAGGCCCCTCCCCAAAAATTGATGAAAAGCAGTCCCTTTCAAAAATTGAAAATTTCCACGCTCATAGCACACTTTATCGTATGTTCAGTTTAATTTTAAAATAGTTTAGTTTCAGTTTCAATTAAAATAGTTTCTGTTTAATTTTAAAATAGGATTTAAAAACTATGTATTTTAATAAATTTTGTCCCAGGAAACATTAAATTTTGTCGACCAGGAAACATCGCTATTTAATAGCGCTCCTTAAAAAAAAAAAATAAATAAAAGGTGTCAATCTAAAAAGCACACTTTTTTTTACCCTCAGCATAGGGAGGCACCTCCCCAAAAATTGATGAAAAGGAATCCCTTCCAAAAATTGAAAATTTCCACGCTCATAGATAACGTAAGGAAGAACATGATTGATAAGAGGGGATATAGTAAATATGGGGATAGATGTGAACTCAAATTTGTTCTGAAAAAAGATTAGCAATGCCATCTAGTATTACCCAATAATATCGTTTTGTAGCCCACCAATACCCATTAAAAACCCTCTAGCCCCTCTCCCCTGTAATGGCCGACCTTTCTCAATTTATATCGATGTCGGTAGATAGTTCAAGAATTAATTGAATCACGCTAATGATCATCTACCTTAACAGGAGCCACTATTTTAAATTATAGACTTAATTTAATAGTATCCTTAATTAATTTAATTAAATTTTAAATATATTACAGAAAAGGATAGTACTAATATCCAATCAATTACAACATGGGGCATAAATAAAAAGTTTGGAAATAATTGGGTCATTGCATATCTTTGACATTTTAAAATGAACGCCATATTCTTTCTTTTATATAGATCGACTCACTGGAACTGTCTAAGGAGTTTTAGGATACGTTATTTGTCATTTATGATATACTATATCACAGGAGAGGTGATGTATTGAGCACAAAAAAAATTAGCTCACCATCAGAGAAAACAACCAAAACTTCAATTAAGAAAATGGAACGGTTTTCTGAGATTGAACAATAGAACTTTGACGTTTTCCAGAAGGTCCCTAGGCTTACCGTGAGAAATTTATGAGATTAACTAATTTAATATAATATTTGCAACATAATCTACAAAAATATTGAACTTGAAAAAAAAAAAAAAAAAAAAAAAAAAAAAAAAAAAAAAACTTTTTAGCATTTTTCTTTTCCTTTCCCTCCCACTAAAGAATAGTGTCATTCAACTTAAGCACAAAAATAAAAAAGAAGAAGAGTGGCCTATTTTAATTTTTACTTCATATTGAAGTTTTTTGTTTTGAAATTTTTAATATTGAAATTTTAAAATTAATTTCAGACGGAAGTCAGTCAAAACCACAGTAGACAGAATACACCAGTAAGCTTATTGCAGATAATTTCTGGTCTTCGTTCTCGTTGCGAACAAAAAGCTCCTCCCACTTATTTCTGCATTAGCGGGAATGCAGGTTAGTCTATTTCCATTTGTTTCAATGGACTTTGATGGAAACAGACGTAAACAGAATAACTTGCATTCCCGCTAATCTGACTTCGCCTATGTTTATATCTGCAAAAACGTTCTCCGGAGCATTCGCACCCCGGTCCGGGTTTTTATAATGGGTGAGATAGAGAATGATCATACTGGATTATATTGTGGTCAAAACAATCAAGCAACGTCACTATTAAAAATTTAAGTTATATGTCTGAATGAAAGCTAAATTATTTGGTTATCTGGAAAAAAATATATATAATAGATACTGTTCTAATCTAAAAAGAATAACAATAGTACATTTTAACCAGTGGTTAAACAGGAAGTTTCCATTTTGAACCGAATGTTATCGGCCCTAGAAACATATTTTTCAACTTCAATCAGGAGCAGAAAAAACTGAAAGTTCGCCAACGTTACGTTTTTTTTTTACATTTATACAAACTAATTTTTTTTTTTTTTGCAAAAATATTTAGCATGGCAGTATTATTCATCCAATAGCAGTTTTAGTATTATTCAACTTTAAAGTCAGAATATCCTTAAAAAACGTAAGTCTAATTTTATTAATGAGAAAAAAGAAATCATGATATGTGGAAGCAGAAGTGTGTTCCTTACACAAAACAAAATTTTCCTAAACAAAATCTTAGTAAAAAAAAAAAAAAAAAAAAAAAAAAAAAAAAAAAAAAAAAACTCATAAAGTTAACAGACCAATGGTATTTTCTCGTAATTGCTGTTAGATACCCGAAAAAAAAAACAAGAGAAAGTACCTGTTGCAGCAACAGCCTCCTTCTTAGATTTAGGTGTTGCTCTTAGGTTCACCGCTGCCTTTACTACTGTCTTTAAGGGTGGTGCAGGGGTTTTGGGTTGAACTTTTTTAGCGGGCGTCTTTTTTACTGGAGTTTTCTTGGTTATCCTAACCGGTTTTTCTTCTTCTTCTTCCTCATCCAGAACATCTTCTTCACTTGTGGACGCAGCTCCCGCTGAACGTGTACGTTTTCGTATGCCTTCACTATCTTTTATTAGGGAAACGTCAACTATAAACGAAATCAAAATAAGGTAAACAACCATTATACAGTCCATGGAGCATTGGCCAGGTCTGACCCACGGAATGCTCCCCAGCACAGTGATTTGATAATGAAAACACGTAAATGGTATTTACCTCTTTGAGGCACTAACTAGTTGGTAAAATATTCATTCTAGTTTTACGAGTCTATAAGAGGGCCATAAGAGGTTGATGACTATTACTTTAAACATATTACTTTAGTTGGTAAAATATTCATTCTAGTTTTATGAGTCTATAAGAGGGCCATAAGAGGTTGATGACTATTACTTTAAACATATTACTTTAGTTGGTAAAATATTCATTCTAGTTTTATGAGTCTATAAGAGGGCCATAAGAGGTTGATGACTATTACTTTAAACATATTACTTTAGTTGGTAAAATATTCATTCTAGTTTTATGAGTCTATAAGAGGGCCATAAGAGGTTGATGACTATTACTTTAAACATATTACTTTAGTTGGTAAAATATTCATTCTAGTTTTATGAGTCTATAAGAGGGCCATAAGAGGTTGATGACTTTTACTTTAAACACGCTTCATTATTAGGCTTATCTTTATTGTGAAGAGGGGGGGGGGGGGCTACATGTAGATTACGGAAAAATGATTGTTAACAACTACTAAGTTGGATTAGCCTTGAAAAATTAGTAATATGATGGTTTATTTCAAGCAGACGTAAGGAGGGGTCTCAGAAGAGAGGTCTTAAGTAGGATTTCCACCACCAATTGTTTCTCCCGATTGTCTAATTTTTCAAAAGGTAATTTCTTTTAAGTAGTGGGCATAACAGCCGGATGTACCCCATCAATTTGCAATTAACAAAGATGAAGGACTAACAAACGCTTTTTTTTAGTATTATTCCTAAAATTCAACTATTTTTAGCTGAACAATTTTCATTTTTTTAGAGCTTTCTATATTCTTTTTAGACTCTCCTCTTTTATGGATTTCGAAATAATAAAAAATCGTCATGATTTTATCATGGTATAACTTATGATTTTTTTTGCAACTGGTGGCAACCTTAGTTATGGGTATTAATCAACGTGAATCTTGATCCATTGTACTCCTTACCAACCATTGTACTCCTGGCAACATTGGTTATGGGTATTCATCCACGTGAAGCTTGATCCATTGTACTATTTACCAACCATTGTACTCCTGGCAACCTTGGTTATGGGTATTCATCCACGTGAATCTTGATCCATCGTACTCCTTACCAACCTGTTCGTAATCCTTACCAACCATTGTACTCCTGGCAAAATTGGTTATGGGTATTCATCCATGTGAATCTTGATCCACTGTACTCCTTACCAACATGTTCGTAGTCCTTACCAACAATTGTACTCCTGGCAACCTTGGTTATGGGTATTCATCCACGTGAATCTTGATCCATCGTACTCCTTACCAACCTGTTCGTAATCCTTACCAACCATTGTACTCCTGGCAAAATTGGTTATGGGTATTCATCCACGTGAATCTTGATCCATTGTACTCCTTACCATATAGTATTGAAAACTTGTAAAATGGGAAACTTGTACTAGTGTCGAAAAGGAAAATCGGTAGAGACATCTAGCTATTGGCAACTCTGAACACTGTAAGCAGCATTAGTGGTTTTTAATTCCTCTCACACTGAATCGCCAAATCTCCAACTCTTATACATTCTCCATACTTTTTGGCCCTTAATTTAACAGATATTAGCATCAGAATTCAAACTAAATATATTTCCTCTTGAAATGCATACAATGTCAACAATTAAAGGGTGGGTTGGGATAGAAATTCCAATTTACAGGCAGTTTATAAGCTTAGGGGGAGGGGACATTAACATTTTGGTGGTGGTGGGGGAAGAGGATAATTCACTTGCCAAGTCCACCCTTCATGGTGTAAATTATTCTTTCACATTTAAAATGTTGTCCTTACCTTTTTGCTTTTGAGGATTAATTTCTAAGGCCTATATTTTCTCCTACACCCAAAGAAGAGATTCAGAGAGCAGAAGGACACGAATGTAAGTGATAGTGAATTGGGTATTAAAAAGAAGAGGTCACTGAAGAAAGAATAACTATGCTATAAGTTCCATCAATATTGATGAATAGTGAAAGGAAAAACAAAAATGGAATAAGAAAAGAATATAAACAGAAGAGATTCAGAGGGCAGAAGGGGGACACAAATGTAAGCGATAATAAATTGGCTATTAATGAAGAGGTAACTAAAGAAAGAATGACTTTAAAATAAGGTCCAGTCAAAAAGTCAAAAAGATAATTCATATTTTGGATTCATATCTGAATAAAGAAGAAGTGAGAAAAGGAATAAGAATGCAGTTAAAGCTTCTTATCATTAAATTCATAACATAGAAAGCAATAATGAAAGCTAAGCGGAAGGTTTACAAATCAAAACAGAAAAATACACAATCAGGATCTATATTAGAGACAGGCAGAAGAAATTTCAGGATTTTGGTAGGGGGGGGGGGGGGATAGTACCCCCTCTTTTGGTAAGGGTGGTGGTGGTTGTGATCCAAGTAAAGTTTAAAGCCGAAAGTTTTCACGTTTCCCGGAAGCTTACTTCAGGACAATCTTGAAAGGGAGACTCCCCCATCCCTCACCTTTACGTTGGCATAAAATCAATATGCTTAACTTACTATCCCTCACCTCTTAGACTCCCCTACCCCTCACCTCTACGTTGGTATAAAATCAATGTGCTTAACTTACTATCCCTCACCTCTTAGACTCCCCTATTCCTCACCTTTACGTTGGCATAAAATCAATATGCTTAACTTACTATCACTCACCTCTTAAACTCCCCTATCCCTCACCTCTACGTTGGCATAAAATCAATATGCTTAACTTACTATCCCTCACCTCTTAGACTCCCCTATCTCTCACCTCTACGTTGGCATAACATCAATATGCTTAACTTACTTCCATCCGGGTTGTCTTCTGTAATAGATGCGTCAACAACTCCCTTTTCTCTGTCCAGTGCTCTCTTCAAAATGTTTTCTGTTCTTTTGGCCTCTTCTTCTGGTAATCGAAAACTGTCTTTATCCACTTTCTCCATTGTTAAGTTGGTCAATATGCATTCAAAATCTAAAAAATAGATTTTAATTCTAAAATATAATTTTAGATTTTAACTTAAAAACTAATAAATTCTTTATTCTTGTAATAAACGTAGCCAGAATCCTTTTTGGAAAAATTAAAATTAGCATAAAACGCCCTTTTCCACTGGTTAAAAAAAGAAAAGAAAAGAGGGCAGCTCAGAAAACACGAGAGCTTACAGGTGGGGCGAGAGCCGAGATTTATCCTTGGAAGAGGGTTCAAGATAAAAAGAAAGAAAAAAAAAGAAAAAAAAAAATTATCAAGAGAATGACTCTGTCGAAAAGCATATCCCTTCAAAGCAGATCCAGGTGTCCAGTAAGGACAAACCTTGATTCAACGCCCAGTGTAAGAAGACAATCCGAGCAAAGCAAAAGGCACACAAGCGATGGCTACTTTCGAAGAGCGACGAGGACAGAATTGCATTCATAAATTCGCGCAAAGATGCAGTTCAAGCGATTCGGCAGTCCCGGGTTCAGTATAAGGAGAAATTCGCCACCAAGCTTCAACTTGCTTCGGCAGAGTTGGTGGAGAATTGTCAAGGAGGCTTTACCGTCGTCCAAGGGGACCGCAATTCCTTCTCTCCAGACTAACGGTACAGTGGTACAAGATCCACAGGCAAAGGCTGATGCTCTTGCTAAGGCTTTTGCCGAATTCTCGAATCTAGACGACAACGGTAGAGAAGTGCCAAATTTCTCCGACCGAACCGACACTGTCCTGGAACGCGTGAATTTTTCTGCTCCCAAGATCCCTCGCATTCTGCAGCATCTTGATGTAACCAAAGCTACGGGTCCTGACAACCTACCAAATGTTGTCCTCAAGTCCTGCAGTGCCGAACTAGCTGGACCCTTGTCATTGCTTTTCCGGCTGTGCTGTCGCTCCGGAACCTTCCCACGAACACGGAAGTCCGCCCATGTTATACCTACTCTAAAGCCAGAAGGCGATCCAACGAGCGTGGGCTCCTACAGGCCTATTAGCCTTCTCTCCTATGTTGGCCAAGTCTGCGAGAATGTTCCTAATAAAACACTTCATCAATATCTGGAATCCAATAACCTTCTAGGCAACTACCATGATAGATCCTGGTCGAGATGCCCAGCAAATCATTGGCGAGTGGCCTATTACCAGATTTACGTATAACTATTGACACTGTAATACGACATTAGGCTATTATCGTCTGTCATGCGAAAGATTTTGATAGAATATGGTACCATGGTCTGGTAAGGAAACTATATGTATGGTGTTCGTGTATGTCTGTTAAAAGTGATTGAGAGCTTTATTTCCGATCGTTCACAGCGGGTTGTTCTTGACGGGTTTATTTCCCGCGAATATCCAGTGAAAGCAGGGGTACCCCAGGGCACTGTCTTGGGACCCACGCTTTTCCTTATATACATAAACGACATGGGAGACAACCTCGCAAACCCTCTGCACCACTTTGCCGACGATACCACGACATACTCAGCCGTCCCTAAACACGAAGACCCAACACAAGCCTCACTTTCCCAACAGATGGATCTTTTGAAAATTGAAAAGTAGTCTGATGCAAGGATGATCAACTTCAATGCATCGAAAACAAAGGAGCTTCTAATTACCCGATCAAAGGTGCCACGTCAACACCCCAGTTTCATCTTCAAAAATGAAGCTATAAAGAGAGTCGACGAGCTTAGTCTATTGGGGATTCAATTCTTCACCAATCCCTCTTGAAATAACCACCTTGATCGGGTGAGAACCTCCTAAGCAAGAAAACTGGGAGTTACTCTTCGCTGCAAAAGCCAACTTCCATGCAGCTCGATCATCCCACTCTACAAGTCTTGCATCACTCCCACAGCGGAATAGGGCTTCCCACTTTGTTTTGATGCTCAAAAAATACAGTTGGCCTCACCCCAAAAAATCTTTAATTGAGCAAACAGGGCGGTTTGTACCAGTAAACATGAACTGACGATGTCTCTAAATGAAAGGTTTGATGCAACGTCGATGACCTTTTTTTGCGAGTACATGAATTCGCCTCCCTCAGACGAGCTCTCTCGAATTGTGCCTCCCTTTGTCCAGCCGACAAGGCAGACACGAAGGCACACAGCTCGGTTAAATTATCTAAAGGAGGATACGCCGAACCGAGTACTTGAGGAACAGCTTCATCCGGCGCTGCACTTCTATCTTGAACAATGATTATAGAGACGTCATTATCATAACTTTATCTGGTGACACCTAAAAGACAAGGTTTAATGGACATTTTAAGTCTTGGGATTATTGACAGACACAAAAAAACACCGACTTATCGGATCCCACTTCGTATATAATGCCATAACCGTCAGAATATTAAAAAAAAAAAAAACAAAAAAAAAAAATAAAAATAAAATAAAAAAAAAACTATCAGGAGAATATTATCATGTTAGGGTTAGATTAATTTTAGTTGAGTCGCTGAGTTGGGTCGCTAGAAACAAAAAAAGTTTACTTCTTATCTCCAATTGAACTCAAAATTTAATAGCAAAAGGCCATCTAGGAGTGGGAGCAAATTTACCAGCTTTTTCCAGCCTTTGCTCACCTTAGAGGATTTTTTAGAGGAACTGAGTCTTGTCCACCCCACCCATCTAAAGAGGTCACAGGAAACGAAATGTCTAAACTCTCCCATAAATGAGAATTTCTAAGAAGGCTACCATTACATATGAATACTATTCTAAATAACGTGAACTGTTCTGTTAAAATTTGACTGCGAAGAACTACTAGCACATGTTAGGGATGTTCAAATTCGCGGTCATAGGACAAGAGAAGGATATATACTCCACACATGTGGCCATAGGATAGAAGAGAAATTATGAATTGATTGCGCCGTTTACAGTGCAGTGTTACCCAGAAGAATTAAAAAAAATGTATTGAAATTGTATATTAAAAGTCTAGTTTCAATTGTTGGATCCAATTCAAATTGTTCTAAAAATAAAGCAGGCTTTAATGCCTTTTGAATACTTTTATTGATTATGTATGGATTGTTGACACAACTGTATCTATTGTGCCCTTTTAAAGTTTTAATTGTGCCATTTTTAGAGTTTTAATTGGTATAAGGAATGAAAGGACTCCACATATTTTCCTCCCACTATTGAAACTGGATTAAGAGATTTATAGATAATTGTAAGAATATGATACATAAAATTTTCATTTTTTACTTTTCATCAAGTTACTTCTCACTTTCATTTCAGTTGCTTCTCATTTTCACTTCATTCAGTAGCTTCTCATCTTCATTTCAGTCATAGCTTCTTCAATCGCTAGACATTTTCAGTCATTCACTCATTTTAACTTAGACATGCTATATTAATTCTATTCACTCCATAATATAAGTTGTATATCTTGCATAATATATGAGAGCTTACCACTCTTACTGAGCTCATCTTTCAATGCCTACTGCCAACATAAGAACAATAAAGGGATTTCAAAATCTAAGACAGGTCGCATAGTCAAGTAAATCTGTGAAACTCTGGGACAAAATTACAATATAAAAGATTTTTACACCGTATTGTAGAGAAAAAAAAAATCCTGTACAACATTTCAAAAGTCCCTAAACTTCCCCTAGACGGAACAGGGTAAAAAACAGGGGGGAAGGAAGAAAACTGGAAAAATTCAGGGGCAGATTTATTGTGCGCTCGAATTTCACTTCTGCTTTTTTTCTGCGCGGAGAACTCGAAAAAAGAAAATTATAATGTTTTATCACTGGACTTGGTTCGATTTCCCCCTTCGGTGGGGAAGGGGGAGGTAAAGAAAGCATCCTCGAGAGTTGTATGATATGGCTGGTCAAAATGTTGCCCCCAGAGTTTTTGACTCAATGATTTACAAAAAAAAAAAGTATTAGATTCGTATCTTGCTTTTCTGCAGTATTTTCACTGTAGGGGAGACAATGCATTGGGCCTTCGGAGTACTTGGGCAGATTTACTTCGACTATATAATAGAAACATAAGTACAAAATGTAAAAAATGAAACAAGTCAGGTAACTTCGGTAATCACAGCAAAAGATAATTACGGTTTTGATTGAACTAAAAAGGATAAGATTAAAGATTTGCACTAAACATCGTCTTCTTCATCGTTATCAACAAAAACATCTTTATTGGAACACACTATCCCTTGGCAGTATTTTCAAGCAAGTGTGCAAGGCAATCCATTTTTTTGGGAACTACAACGTGAACTGTCACGGTTGGAACGAGTGCAGCTGCAACGAATCGCATTTAGCAGATGAGGCGGTGTAGTTCCGATGTCTGTCATGATCGGAGTGAGGCGTCCGTCACGTAAGGCCAACCCCAGTATTACGGGTCGAGTTCTGACACAGTATTACGCCATTCCATTAACTGATAGAAGACTATAAGAAAGAAATTTCACAGCTGATGGAAGTCTGTCTGGGTTCACAAAAGTTGATGTCTTTGAGCTGTTCAGTTTTTTAAGAAAAACCCTGTACCTAGCTTTGCTGAGACCATCGCCTTTCTCAGCCTTTTAGAAACACAGCAAAATATTTTCACCGGCTTCCTGGACTTCTTCCTTCGTAGAGCGCAGATTAAGGAATACTTCACAGTGATTCCTAAAATCTTCATGGCTTTTCAGGAATGGCAGGATAGCCTGCTTTCCTATCCCAAACACACGGGTCGTCGTGTCACAACCAAGAAAAGCGTGGGCAATAGGAATATAGTGACAAATCTGTCCCAGCTATTTTTTGATAAAGTTGATGTATCAATATTTAGTTGACAGCGCTCTTAACTTCATACTGTTTTCGAAGTGGAGACCCCTGGCTTCTAGAGGTAGGTGATGGAGGAAAATGATCAATGAATCAGTGTCGTTTCCAACTACTGCGGTTACCCTTTTTTTTGGCCGCATTAATACCTGCTAATGCAATCAGAAGTTCTGCATCCCTCTCTGCATGAAGGACAGTGAGGCCGGCTTGGACAAGCTTCTTGCCAATAGCTCGAATAATGTTTTGCTTATTGTTGAGATTCCGCAAGAAGTCCTCCTTCTTCCTTTGTAGCTTCATATACAGTAAGAAATCGACGGTCGGACACTGGATACATTTCGTTCCTCTAACCTAGGTGACATCTTTGGTAGACAGACCTGAAGTGTAACCATCAAAGACGACGGAAGCATTTGAATACTTCTGTGTCACAAATGAAACGTAACTGTTGCAAATCTGTTCGAAAGTGTTTCCTGTTTTCCATGGAATATGCTGGAGCGGCCATCCACACCATCGATCACGTATTTTTCCGGTTCTTTTGATAGGACGTTTACAGGTTCTGCCTTTGCTACTTTCCTAATAGCTTTCGCTAGCTCCGCTTTATCTGGATGTCGCGGCAGGCTTGACGATTTGAAAAGGGCAGTGGGATAGCTAGAGAGTTCGAATCTGAGAGTGTCTGCCATATCCCACCCGGCTGTAGTTGCCGCTGCTGCAAGACGTTGGAATAGAAGACTTGGGTCAATATTTATGTCTTCATCGTCAGCTTCAAAAATGTTGCCTTAATAGGCCATCGTAATCGCTTTGCTTTTGCGCTTGAAGATGTAGCGATCGACATCGCCGTCGTCCATTGACTTAAGAATTTCTTTTCCTATCGCCTTTACTGCATCCGTGTTAACATCCTTTGCTGCTGTCATACCATTCGATATATCGCGCAACAGAGTGCAGTTGTCGCACGGACAGGACTGCGCAAAAAAGCTACTAAAGCCTTTAAGTCCTTTTTATCTCTTTCTATCCGAGCTGGTCTTGCGGAAACGTGTTGGGCAGATGACACGTACTCAACGCCAGTGAGTGTCTGTATAAGCTCATTAGTTTCAGCTCGCACTGGCAATGACATTGTCCAGTTCAGCCTTAGCGTCTCATTCCATTTCCTCTTGTGAGTCCAATGCTTTTTTTCAGCAAGCTCATCAGTACTTGCTCAATTACTGAGTCGGGAGAGAGCCCATCCCAAAACCTATCGCTTCTTCAAATGACAAACATCCCATTCGTGACGTCTTTATACAGCTTCTGGTTACTTTCTTTCAGTTCTTCCATTTGCTGAAGAAATATTCTCCCCGATTTCACATAGAGGTTGTGGCCGGCAGCTGCAAAGTAAGGGAGCATCTCAGAGAGTGCTTGAACATATGGCACCCAGTTTCCGGTCCGTTCTGTCCTGATGGCCTTCTTAAGCTCTCCAAACATTTCTGAATACTGAAGCCATATTTTTGTAGTCCAGTTGTTCTGCAGCGTGTGATGAAACTCCATCATTCGCGTTTGGATTCGACGCGCTACGTCTGTGCTGGATGCGTCTTCAAGGGTTACTTCCCCATTCAGTAGAGCTATACGTATTGCCGAAGCTTCTGCAAAGACTTGATGACTCGCATGTATGCCATTTGTGCAGTCGAAACCATACGATTTTCAAATGAGAGTGATCTGCAATGTTGAATCTATAAGCTCGTGCGCTCTCATGGCTCTTGAAACAGCCTTACTGCTAAGGACATGCTTAATGGTGTTACCAACATATAGGCATTCGAGCACTTCTTTTATTTCTTTTTCCATTT
The DNA here is from genome assembly GCF_049724085.1 of Artemia sp. Qi Xiang Cuo. NCBI lineage: Eukaryota > Metazoa > Arthropoda > Branchiopoda > Anostraca > Artemiidae > Artemia > Artemia sp. Qi Xiang Cuo. The sequence goes on from NC_142801.1 coordinate 9,711,081, forward strand.
TCAAGTGCCCTATCGCTCCAAGAAAGATTGTACGGCAATGGAGACCACCGATCATTGGAACTGCTGCCTTGAGATGACTATCAGCAGGCTCAGCATTGATGATGTTCAACGCTTTTATGTACCAAAGTTGGTCGAAAATGACAACTGGTACCATTCCGTGCTGGCGTGCTTTATCGGAGATAAAACGTAAGGATGTGTATACACAGGAAAGATCGGAGAGATTATAGTCGATCATAGACAGAAAATAATCGACGAAGCGCCTTTGTATGACCCATAGTGAATTGCTTGCATAAATCCAATCCATCCGACCCGTTTCATGTCATGTATAAAGCTTGTATGCCGTAGTAGGTCAATGCCATCGATCTTGTCATCGAAGATGATGGTCGGGATGGGTTTGTACACAAGACTGTTCTCCTGTTGGCTTCTGCTGTAGAAGAAGAAAGGCACTTGTCCAACTTGCTGGAGTACTTCAAGGTTTACAAATGCTACTGGGATTATGATTGGAAATTTTGGTAGCCTTGATGTGGCAGCAGCTAGCATGCCCATCCCATGGAAAGTACCTTTTCCGTCGATAGTGCAAATGTTGTGGTCGACATTGTAGCCAATGAACTGGATGAAACTTTTAGAAGTCATCCCTGGATATTCCTTACCATGAGTTACTGCATTAAAACGCTTGAACCGAATCACTTCAGAGTAACAAGTAGAAAACTTAGCATATTCAGCTGGTCGATGAGAAAACGTGAACAGGATTGCTGGCGTAGCTGGACTCCAAGGTATACTTGTAAAAGAGCGAGTAAAGATTGGGCACGGCAAGCCTGCATTATTGCTTGACCGATTGAAACTAGTAGGTAGTGAATCTCCATCAAACAGGGAAAGAGAAGCACCAGGGAAAAGGATATTAAACTCTCGTCAAAATGGTGTTAGAGAGGTTTTAAACCGACTTGATAGACCTTTGTTTCCTCTCTAAGTTCTGTAAAGCCTTCTGACTATCTTTTCCCTTTAGAGGATATCTTGATTTCCCCCTCGTTTTCCCTTGTAACTATAAAACGGGGGGAAAGGCTAATGACAGAGCAATCAATGTAACATATTCATTCTTCTCGCACTGGGAAACCCCAGAAAACAATACAGGATCTTTATTTATCCCCTCTTTTCCCCCTTTAAGTGGGGAAACGGGGGGAGGGGGGACGACTTATTACACAGCAATAAAAAAAAACGTATATTCGATCTTTTTGGACCCAAAAGCATCAGGAATGCCATTCTCAGCATCAAGAACTACCGGTTGTACATTTTTGAGTTTTCCCCTGGATTTTTCTTCTCTCCCCCCCCCCCCGTTTTCACGCTGTTCCGCCAAGGGGATTCTTGGGGACTTTTGGTATGTTGTACATAATTTTTTTCTCTACAAAATGGTGTAAAAACCATTGCAATTTTGCCCCAGATCATCGATTTTTTCCGTAGATTTACCGAACTACAAGGGCCTCCTCCCTTTTCCCAAACGTTTAAAAAATTGATGCAACGTTTTAGACGTTTCAACGTCCCAAACTTTTAAAAAATGATGCAGTAGATATATGGTACCAAATAAAAAAATTAGCATTATATTGACTATTCGAAAAAATTTCGGGCTCCTTCCCCACACTTTCCAAAAATGTACGTCGTTGCCGATGACAGGAGGGTTGGTACAATTCGTCGTAACGTAAAAACATATTTCAAACATATATTTGTGGCTCGCGAGCCACATGCGGACACTCACAAGCCACAATTTCAAACGTATAAATTGTGGCTCGCAAGCCACGTGCGGCTTTTTAGAAGAGCTAATGCGAGTCTAAAAAAAAAGAAAAAGAAAAAAAAGATGGAAATTAACGGACATGGAACTTATTATTAATATCAAGACGATCCCTCAGTAAACTCTACGACTCACTGCTGACTCAACTGTTTCTGTGAATAAAATACATACATTCAATTTTTAGTGTCAAATATGGCTTCCTTATTTCTTTTGTTTCATTTTGTACTTCGCTTTTTTTTCCATTTATCCATTGTAAGCGGGCACAAATATATAAATATATATAAATATATATATATATATATATATATATATATATATATATATATATATATTTATATATATCCAACTGTACAATCGTAGTGACTTGAGACAAAAATAGTTATTCTAAATAATAACTGTAAAAAATTGCAAATGAAATAAATTGTTGGAGCATCAAGATCAGTCTTAAAAATACATCGCAAATCAACATATTCTGAATTTTGGAAACCAGTGCTACAATCAAAGTACACCGCTTGCAGACTACCCTCCATAATCGGCACAAAATATTATTATGAGTGACTTTTTTCAACAATGAAGTTTATAACTCAATGCACAATTCTATAGAAACTGATGTTTATGAAATTTCATTTTTACGTTAGCTCTCGTAAAAAAATTTTATTGGAATACGGCTCCACCTGTAGTGAGGCTTGGTCATCCCTGATATATAAGGTGAAATGCCCCATTTAAGAGAAAAAAAAAAGTTAGAGGGAGGAGAGAAAGAGGAAGAGATAGTGAGGGGAGAGAGGGGAAAGACACAGAGAAACATGCGGCTCCACCTGTAGTGAGGCTTGGTCATCCCTGATATATAAGGTGAAATCTCCCATTTGAGATAAAAAAAAGCTAGAGGGAGGAGAGAAAGAGAGATAGTGAGGGGAGAGAGGGAGACACAGAAACATGCGGCTCCACCCGTAGTGAGGCTTGGTCATCCCTTATATATAAGGTGAAATGTCCCATTTGAGAGAAAAAAAAAGTTGGAGAGAGATAGCGAAGGAAAGACAGAGAAACATGCGGCTCCATTTGTAGTGAGGCAAGGTCGTCCCTGATATATAAGGTGAAATGTCCCATTTAAGAGAAAAAAAGCTAGAGGGAGGAGAGAAAGAGAGAGAGAGTGAGGGGAGAGAGGGAAAGACTCGGAGAAACATGCGGCTCCACCTGTAGTGAGGCTTGGTCATCCCTGATATATAAGGTGAAATGTCCCATTTGAGATAAAAAAAAAGTTGGAGATAGCGAGGGAAAGACAGAGAAACATGCGGCTCCATTTGTAGTGAGGCTTGGTCATCCCTGATATATAAGGTGAAATGTCCCATTTAAGAAAAAAAAAGTTAGAGGGAGGAGAGAAAGAAAGAGAGGAGAGAGAGGGAGAGAGAGAGAAAGAGAGCCAAAGTGTGGAAGAGGAAGAGGAAGAGAGAGAGAGAGAGAGAGAGAGAGAGAGAGAGAGAGAGAGAGAGACAGAAATTACCTGTTTTGTCATTGTAGTCTTTCACATAAATGTCCTTACTCGGCTGCTTATCGTTCGTCATCCAACAAATTTTTATGTTATGGCTGTTCCTTAGGACATCCTGAAGTGCTCGACAAATATAGAAACTGCCCTCAGGGTTACGAACAGCGAGAAATTCGTTTCTAAACAAAATAAAAGTTAAAATATGAATAATGATCTTTCTGATATGGAATGGTCTAATATATACACTTAACTAATAGGACATATAATTTCTAAGTTAAAACAAAATATTTCTTTCAAATATATTTCTTTTGACAAACATCAGCAATATTTAAAAATTAAAAACTAATTTACAAATAGAAAATATAGATAGTGCAATGTAGTGTATCCCAATGTTCAACAACATAAAGGGTATAATATAGAGTTTCTAGGACTTTACATTGCTCAGAAGGATATGAGAAGTTATTTCACGGGTTATGACACAGTGAAGAGTTACATAGTAGAATAGTCAACGTATACGTATAGGACAATGGACAACGTATAGGGAATAGGACGGTACGTCTTAGAGCTAAGGGTAGGATACTTGAGGCAGTAATGACAGTTGCCGAGTTCGGGCACTTTGGACAAAGGAGGTAGACGCTAGATGTTTTCCAGACAATTTTTCCGACAATGTTTTCGTAGACAATTACATAGACTACGTAGACTATCGTAGACAAAGTAGACACTCGTTTGAACGACTGTATTTTAACAATAAACTACACAAAATCACGGTTCGATCTAATTATCTAATAAGGTTGTAATGAAGATTAATACAGTTAGGTCATGAACAAAAGATGATAAAATAGTGTTTTTGGGCAATCTAATAGGAGAGGGGGGGGGGGACAGGACGAGAAAAGAAAAACAGGATGTCATCAAGCCCGATAGGGAGAGGTTGTAATAAGACATTTAAAGGAAGTAGGGACGTCATTGGTGGGGGCAAAGAGTGAAAAAGAAGGCGCTGAATTGACACAGTTCATCTACATCTACCTTTAACCAAGTAAAATGAACAAGAAGTTTTGACTAACTATATTTTATACAAATAAACTCTCTGTCTCTCAAAAATTGTACTATAAACATATGTGCGAATCAGTTCATCTGTTATTAAACCAAGATATTTGTATAATACAAAACCATGTATATTATATCATATTGTTCTAACAGTAGGGAGTTTATCTAAATCCAGTTTCGGGTGGGAGAGGGTTGCTTAAAATTGCGCTTTGCAGCAATCAAGGCAGGACCAAAGAAAACGCTGGGCGTCCTCGAATGAGGTGGGAACAGGTTATATGAAAATATTTAGAAAAATTAGGGGCATCACACTAAGGATGAATCTATGAACAGAGCAGGAATGAAAAGGAGCAGGCATAGCTTTGTTACCCTCAGCCACATTGATGCTATATTCATAATAGTATTAAAACTAAACATTTTTACCATGCAAACAGCATCTTACAAATTGAATTATTTTATTATTAATATTACTTAATTCATTAAGTATTGGATTTGAAAATCGTGAGTACAAAAAAAAAAAAAAAAAAAAAAAGCACACACACAAAAAAAATCACAGCAATGAATTTGAAACACATCAAATCAAGATGGCATTGACCCCGCCACGTGAATTAGATTTGGTATAAGAACCTATATTAGTCTGTGATTATTATGTTGTATCATTGCTGTTGTCATTTTTGTAATGTGAAGGGCCAATGGGGCAATAACCTCTATGGCTTTGATGCTTAGAATCAGAAGCGTTATCTCTAATTTTGTTATATTCTTGTTATTTTGTAGTGGCTATCAGACTGTTATATTTATGGTTTTGTTACATGTTTTTCTATCGTCTTTGAAACGAGACAAGTCTAAGGCTTGTTCCGTTTTTGTTTAAATAAAAAATGAAACAGTTTAAATAGTCATGTTTAAATCGGAGGGGGGGGGGGGCGCCTACCCCAAAAATTTTCGGCTGACATGTAAAAAAGTAACAAAATGGATTTAAACAAATCTTCGATGCGTTTTTTTGTACTTTCTTTAATAATGCTTATTGCAATCAATGGCAATTAATTTCCGTCACTGACAGCCAATGGAAACCATTGTTCTTCAATGAAAATGGTTTAGATTGGTTGTCAGTGACAAAGACCCATTAAAGTCGATTATGTATTATTCTTTTTATTCAAGAATCATTCATCACCAATTCAACCTAATGGCATGTATCTCGAAGGAATAAACCTTAATATTGGAGCAAGTTTAAGTCTGATACTGGATAAAAATAAGAAAATTGTAAATAATAAAATAATAATAAAAAAACTCAACAAGGAATGACAATATAAGATGAGTTACGACTACTTTTTTAGGTTTCTTTTTACAAATTTGGAAGAAGAAAAAAAAAGAAATGGAAAAGAAGGCTTTTATCATAGAATTCGTTCTGGCTCAAACGGGCTGAATTTCCTGGCATTCTCTTATCAGTTCCCTAATTCAAGTGGCTCAGTTCCCTCTTCCCCTCTTTGTAGGTATTGTAATATTGATAATGAAACAATTGACCATTGCCTATTTGAATGTAATATGCTGACGTCTGCACAGTATACCCTGCATTGTAAACTCTTAAAGTGGTTCAAACACCACAAAATCTCACTATCAGCCAAGAGTCTAGCTGACTATACCTGCCCACAGAGCACAGAAGTAAATATCTATCTTTTTATATTTCAACTACTAGAATCAAATTTACTGAAAGAAATCTGAGAATATTCATATAACAAGAGGCAACCAAGCCAGTAGCTCTGTTCAGCTCACAGAGTGAAGCAAAAGGAAAAGGGCTGAATAGTCTTGACTGAAAAGCCCGCCTTGCTGAAATAGAAGAAGAAGAAGAAGGCTTTGTAAAAGCCAGGCCTGAACGCAGAAGAAGAAGAAGAACGCAAGTCTTCAGAAGCCCTTTTCTAAAGGAATTCATCCCATTGTAGTGTTCACACATTGCATGTGTTATTTTAGACTATCCGTTTCAATAAAAGACCATTTCCTACCAATTCAACGTAGTTGGATATTTAAATGTCTTAGGTTTTGGTTTGACTCTGTTTGCAATGTTTCGATTTGGCATATAAAAATTTGAATGACGATGGCCATGACTGTGGTTATTATATGTTTAGTGCCTTTTCTTTTATTGTGACAAGAACAAGCAGAAGTTGCTACTGAGCTTAGTTAATTTTTATCTTTATAACATATAGTTACGTAGAAATACCAAGGAATAATGGCTTCAAATTAAAAAACTTATGGCTTTTAATGTGTAAAAATCAAATATTAAACCAGAAACTTACTTCAAAAATATTGTTACTTTTTCCTCCGTCGGTTTTGGAGGTTGAGATAGCTTTTTGACCATTCTCAAATAAGTTAGATCCTCCAATGCGGCTTGGAATGGCTGTGTCTGAGTTCGAGCTCGCTTGGATTTTCTGTCATCCCCACTTCCAGAATCAGGCTTTGGAGGAGTCACTCGCTTCTATTTAAAAGATAAATTATTTAATATCAAATATTATAAGATGTTCAATATAGTGGATTATTTTCAAACAAATACAAAGGAAAAACAAAATTGTCACAAATCAAAGTAATAACGCAATGCCATAAATCAACACAGGTCAAATGGGCAAATAAATCCGGTAAAAGCTTAAGCCAAAATTTGAACTCTAGTGGTTTTAAAGTTAATATTAAACAAAGGTCAATTATTGGGCAACTCAGATCTTCAAAGAATGAATACAAGATTTAAAATAATATCATAGTATTTGAGCCGCAAAACAGGGTAACTTTTATAATCAAACTAAAATCGCTTATATTTGTTCATTACTTTTTTTGCTCATTTACTTTACTTTATTCATTTACTTTATTTGCTTTACTTTTGCTTTATAATTACTTTTTTTTTTAATAAAATGCTTTAAAGATTACTTTAAATTATTTTAAATTAAAACTTGATTGTACCAAACACATTAAGAATTACTATCTAAACTAAACTATGACACCATTTCAGAAACGGTGTTAATTTAATTCTACAATAAAAGAATCTGTTGTCGAACCAAAAAGCCGGCTTAGAAGTGTTTCAATTTACGGTTTTGTCTACAGATTGTGTAAAGTCATCATGAAACTACAAATTCGACACGCAAATGCTACAGGCAATCGTGTGTTTCTCCACCCTGCAAAAAAAAAATCCAGCTGGAAAACTCAAGCTAGAAGCATTGGCTATATTCAGGATAGCCTCGGAGCCGAAACAAGAGCTATTATCTATAAAAGCGGAGGGAGGGGGGGGGGGTATCTTACCCATCTTCCACAACATGAAAAATCTACTGAAAAACTACTTTCAAGCTGACAAAGAAGAGGAGGAATCAAGGCTATACATGTCAACAATTTAGTCATTAGAATGACATTTTTAATTGTACAATTTACTTGGTTTGAATTAAGAGTATGCGGTACCTTCAGTGGCGGTTTTAAGAGAGGGGCATTTGCCCCGGGAACAGAAATTTTAGGAGAGCAAAATTTTAAATAAATAATCTAACGGTTATAATCATTTTGTAGTTTTATTTTTATTAAAATAAAAGAGGACACAATTAGTAAATGAAACTGATTAATAAATTATTAATTCATAAAATTAAAATAAAAAATTTAACAATTTAAATAATTACTTAAAATTATTTTGCGAGCCTCAGTGTCAGCTGACCGTCACAGAGACAAAGGCCCATCAGTGAATTGTCCTAGGGGACTAGCTATAATCGAGAGCTATTGAGAATCTGTGGGTTGAAAATGAAATTTGATTGAAAAGACAATGAAATTATTACGCCCCTTATGTCGGCAGGCTTGTCAATATAAACAGATGACACTACAGGGAGCACCGAAAGATATCAGATTGTTCAAATGATAATTCCTTTGAGCTGATCTATCTCCAGCACAAAACGGAAAAGTTAATGATTTTTCTAAGAATTCCGGTAAAGTATGTGTCACATTTTAGTGTTGCCGTTTATTCAGATCTCTTATCTAAGCTCTACAATTTATGGTAAGACCATCCAATCGATTCTAAGCAATTTGGCCACACTAACTATTTTTTTTTTATAATAGAAAAGATAGATTGATTTTCAATGTACTGTATCAGCTTAAATAATTTCTCCTTCTTAGCTATTTTCCTTCTTATTTTATGTTTATGTTACCGTGAATTCGTGAATGTCGACGTTAATCAGTGAATGTCCGAAATACTTTTTGTTTCTCCTTGGATTTAGTCATTGTTGCCAGTCAGCGTTTTCAATTTAGTGCAATTTTTAATGATGACGGGTTAGGTTGGATTAGGCTTGGTTAGGTTTTTAACCCATTTCTGATGTTTAGAACCAGATTTAACCTAGCATAATCTAACCTAAACTAACATTAACTTCTACCGTCATAGCTTGGATAACACTGAGAAACCTGACTCACAAAGCTAATTCAATCCAAGCAGAGAAAAAGGAATTTCAGACATTCACCAGAAAATGTTGACATTAACCAGATTTCGGCCATTCAAGGTAACATTTGTCATCTGAAATAATTTTGGCTTCTTAGGTGATTTCCTTCTTATTTTATGTTGAGGTTTTAAAATTGGTACCCACGTTTTTATTAATTGCAAAATTCCAAGCAGAAGTCAAATTTGTAGAAGACAGTCAAATTGAAACATTCTACCTTTTTTTGAAATAATACCTTTCTAAACCCTACTTGATTTCCATCCAGAAACTAAAACACCTCTGAGGAAAAAAACTTGGAAACTTCAAAGGTGTTAGGATCAATTACTCGAAGTCTAAAAAACTTAAAAGAGTTCAGCAACAAAATTCAACCCATGTTGAAATACCCCCCCCCCCTACATCTGAATAAAATTAACATAGGAAAACACGGAAATTTCCAATTAATAAGATTACCACAGGCCTCCCGCTAGATTTTTTGTGAAAAATATGAACTTTATGAACTTTTGACCACAAAAATATGAACTTTTGATTGCGCTTTTTATGAACCTAAATTTACGATATGTGCACCTCAGAAACTGTCAGTGGACACAAAAAAGTGGCATTTGGTGTTTTCATCACTGGTGCACATATTCTTCTTGTTTTTTTTCATGAGTTCAGTTAAATGCGTTTAATTTGTATAAAAGTACAAAATACAATAGTACAAAATAATCCACTCTACTTGTTCCTTTTTTGGCAAAATATGACGAAATCAAAGACGACTTTCGTTTGTTTACCCTGCTCTGTATCCGCTCAATCTCTCTGGCTGCCTCATCTTCTTCGCGCATCTTCCGGCTCAAAGCCTCGATCATACTTTGTGCGAGGCGTATTTCTACGAAGTTTTTGGCATCTATGGCTTTTTTCAGCTTCTCATTAGCTTCTTGAAGAAGCCTTTCTGCTACTTGTCTCTTCTCCTTTTCAACTGACTTCTTCTCAATCAAATCTTTTTCCAGGTGTTCAATGGTCTTCTTCTCAGATAACATCCTCTTTTTTCCTCTTCTTCTCTTGCCTTCTTCTTTCCTTTTGACTCCTCTTCAGCCTGGCTAGATTGCTCAGCTTCCAGGCACAGTTTATAGCTCTGGCACGCATTTCGCCCCAAATTCAACAGCTCTCTGGTAATAGGGACTATCTCGGGCCTGTTCTCAAAACTTCTTTAGAGCGTCAGAGACTATCAGTCTAGCATTGAGTATTTTGACTTTCATTGATGATTTTTCCTCTGTCATGATCCGTCCTGACTGGGAAAAATCACGTTCAACGTCAGCGTTCCCATGCGACATGCAGAGAGATGCTTTTACTATCTTTGAAACAAGGGGATATTTTGTCTGTTCTTGATGGTTTTTCAGTGTTAAAACCGAATTCCGTGAAACATCAATCCTTGCTGAAGTCATGTTCTTAGGCAAACTCGGTTCCAGCTGGAGCCAGTTCGATTCGTCAATAGCAGCTTCAGTATTCACACGGAAAGGCATAAATTCAACGATTTTCACAAAGTCACTTGTTCTTGTCTTAGGATTCGAATCATCCAGCCGCAGACACCGGAAATGCTGAAAGGCACTTTACCCTAGTGATTTCTCTTCAATACGATGGAAAGCAGCCAGGTAAGCAGTTCTGGCACTACTTCTGAAGTTCCGAGCATCAATTTTTGTACCTTCGACAGGCATTCTTCCACACCGTCACAGCAGGCTACTTTATCGGATGGAAGAAAATCCCCACTTGAATTCGAGAACTTAGAAAAAGTTTTTTTTTCCTTCTGAATATCAGTTAAAGCACTTTGCTTGACATAACGGCTGGCAGTCATCATTACTAGTCGACACATTTCGTCATACAGAATGTGGAGAGGGGGTTCTCCCAATTGCAAGAACTCTGTAAGCAGAATAAATAGCTTTCTAAAAGAAACGATAAGAAAGCCTAAAGCATTGGTTGTGGTACACTGGACAAGATTACTATTTAACTCTTAGTATTCACTAGACTTCATCAATTCTTATCTTTTCTTAAGGAAGAATTTCAGGAAATACTCACCGAGAGCATCCCATTGCTCATCAAGTCTCTCAGCTGAAACAACGAGGGTTAGCCATCGACTTGGCACATGTTTCAGGAAACGATGTGGAGGAAGCTTGAGATTCTCCTGGATGGTACCGAAGTCTTCTAAACGGGCAGGCCAACCACTAAAGAAGTAGAAAATTCGAATCGCAAAATCGGAAACTTTGGATCCGTGATGGTCCAAACCTTTAAAAAAAGCGTTGTGGACTATGTGTATGTTGCATGTCCCAATGTCAGATAGGCCTCGATCGCGGCGCACAGTTCTAACTTCGGAATCAAATAACCTCCAAACTTTCTTGTTGACATTAGGTCCGTCACTTCCCAGCATCAAGACTATACGGAGATCAAGGTTAGCCTCCTTTAGAGCTTATAGTAGGTGCTGGTGTAAATCTTCCGCTTTTGCGTGTCCTATGAAAATGGACTGTAGGTGGCGTACAGAGACTCTTTCTTCAGTCTCCAACCAGTATCTAATCATGATATTCAACTCCTTTGCACCTTTGGCATTTGTAGTCTCATCGTAGAGCAACGCCAAGTAAGAAGATCCTTGCGAAAATGGGGCGACAGCGCCTCTGTTATGAGGTATGATACCTTGGTCTCTCCAAGGCTGAGTTCCCCTGACACTTCACCAGGGAACATAGCTTTAAAAAATGTTCGCAATGCCATTGCAGGAAGCAGCGCTCATATCACGGATGACATTATTCATGGCCCAAATGAGCTCTGCCTTTAGGACCTGGCCCTTTCTAGAAATCAAATTTATTTCGGGGTTTGACGAGCTAGTTGCTGCAAGACAAGCTGGAGCGGGTCCAGTTTCGCTCTAAGATTCGAAACATGCTTTTCGTCCTCTGAGTGTTGGATTATAGAGTTTCATCCTCTAATGCACATAAAGCTGTAGTTACAAACTTTGCAGAAAGCTTCTCCGGCACTATTAACACTGCCTGCACACCAATCACCGAACAAGCGCTTAGTATTGTCCTCTTTTTTCAACCATGCCCTATTAAACTTGCATCTGCCCATTTTTAGCTCTTAAGCAGCAACCAAGCAACCATTGGCACAAAGCAAAAAAAGCATTAATATAGCAGCAAACCTTTCCTAAAAAAAAGAATAATCAATCAACTTATGATCTTCTGCCAAGAAGTTATGTTACATCTCATAAGCTTAAATCAACTATTTAAGAATATTACTACTAGAAAACTCTATGAAGGTAGCAAAGACTCAAGCCAGAAAAAGGAAAAGACTAAAAGATAGCTTAGGACAAGAAGATATAGAGACAATATAGGAACAAAGTTAGATGCAACAATGTCTTTTTGAAGAGAAAATGTATGTTCACAAAACAGAGAGTGTTACAGTTTGAAACGTTTCAAATAAAACTTTTGCACATACATTTACTCTGCTTGCCTTTCATAAGAAAGAAAACACCAACTTTCCAGCTAAGGGCAAGAAAAATAGGAGCTTTATGAACCTTTTTTCTAAGTTTTGACCCATTTATGAACCTAGGTTAAAAATATGAACTTTTTTCATAGTTATGAACCCAGTGGGAGGCCTGTTACCATTGGTACACACAGACCCTACCCTGTGAGACAGCAAAAGCAGCTGTTGTTTAGCATTAACGTTATAATTATAGAAGTAACACCATAAAACTTGTTGAAGCTACATATCTCAAAAGTTCCTGTTCTTATTATACTGTAATTTATAAACATACTATTTAAGTATAGTAATATAATAAAACAAGCAATAGAAAAACATTCCACAGCATATAAATTTTATACTTTTTAAAAATTACCAAATTTTTCAGATAAAAAGAAACCTAAAAAAGTTATAACTGCTATAATTACTATAACTATAACTGCATGAGATGACAAAGTTAGAATACATTTTCGAATACAGCAAGGGCACTTACCGCAAGAAATGGCTAATGGAAAAAAAAAGAAAGAAAAAACCTTTCAGTTTACATTACTGTATTGGTGATGTAAACATTCAGGGGAAAACATGTTAGAAGCTCTGGAGTTCCAGGTGTTGTTTTTCAGAAGAAGAAGAAGAAGGATGATAACTTTCTACCCCCCCCCGGCCCCTAGAAAAGGGGAATCAATGTAGTTTTAGTAATTTCTGCACTATGGTTCTTTACAAATGAACAACTTACCGCTGATTCATCACGTTTCCTTTTGGGAGGACTTGTCTTGTCCACTTCTGGCTTTGGCTCTTTGGCTGGTTTTTCAATCTTCTTTTGGATTACTAGTGGCTTGATTACTTCCGATTTCTTTTCAGCCTTTGTTTTTGTTGGTGTTTTCTTTGGACTTGGTGGCCTAGCAACTGTGCTAATTTCTGGAACAGGGGCTACTGCAAAAATATAAGGATGCAATAATTAGTGATGAAATGATGAATTGGGAATCAGGAGATTCGGAGCTTTGTGATGGATAAAAATAAGAACTAATTAAATTTTACCCCAACTCCACTGCATTATTCGACTCTATAAACACATTAAAATTAGCAGTGGGATGACGAATTGGGAGAGTGACAGTTTTCCAAAGTATCAAAATCAGAATAAAAGTAATTTTTTTTTCAATTCCATTGTGTAAATAACCTTTTCTTATAAAAAGAGGTTGCATGTTTTTTAGACAAGGTTGTCTGTGAGCTTTTTTAAAGTTTCTTTTAAAATATAAACATTTAACAGTTAATGTCATGACAGTGAATAGAAATCGGGAGAGTTGGTTTTTTTTTTTTTTTTTTTTTTTTTTTTTACAAAGAATTAAAATCATCAAGTGGAGTTTCCCAATTCCACTGTGTAATTAAGCTTTTCATAAAAAAAAGTTGCTTCTTTACATTTGGTGGTCTGTGCTAATTTCACAAACAGAACTTTCTTTAAAAATATCAATTCACAAAAATAAGTGATGAATTCCAAATCATGTGAGTTCAGGCTTTATATATACATATATATATATCTATCTATATATATATATATATATATATATATATATAAAGCCTGAACTCACATGATAACCTTTTCTTATAAAAAGAGGTTGTATGTTTTTTAGACAAGGTTGTCTGTGAGCTTTTTTAAAGTTTCTTTTAAAATATAAACATTTAACAGTTAATGTCATGACAGTGAATAGAAATCGGGAGAGTTGGGTTTTTTTTTTTTTTTTTTTTTTTTTTTACAAAGAATTAAAATCATCAAGTGGAGTTTCCCAATTCCACTGTGTAATGAAGCTTTTCATAAAAAAAAGTTGCGTCTTTACATTTGGTGGTCTATGTGCTAATTTCACAAACAGAACTTTCTTTAAAAATATCAATTCACAAAAATAAGTGATGAATTCCAAATCACGAGAGTTCAGGCTTTATATATACATATATATATATATATATATATATATATATATATATATATATATATATATATATATATATATATATATATATATAAATATATAAAATTAAAAAAAAAATCAGACAAATTTGTCTGATCAAACAGATTAGACTATTTATCAACAAGTTAAAATGACATCATTTTTGTGCAATCCTGAAAAAGGCATATGCCAGCTTTGAATATTAAAATATGAAAATTTCGACTCCACGTTCACAAGACTTTACAACAGACACTAGGTATTTTTTGGTCTTTCTCCTTAAATATCACCTAAATGTAAATTGAATTTTTAATGAAGGTGGTAGAATCTTCTTCTTCCAATTGCAAAATCAACAATATTTGTTTTGCAATTGGAAGAAGATTGTGCCACTTTCATCAAAAATTCATAAAAAAACTTACATTTAGGCATTAAGGAGAATAGTTAACAACTCCAGACTTTGAACAAACCCTCTTTTAGCCAATGAGTCAGAAACTATTTATGACCTGGAAATAATTATGTTGTTCTGTATAAATGTTGCTTGTTTTAATTTCAATACTTTAGTTTATCTGTTGATGAGTCTGGATGAAGAATCTATTACAATGAACTGTGACATTTGTAAACAATGGCTTTGCATCGATTGCCTTGAAATTAGCAAACCCGAGTATAATCTTCTGACAAGAATGACAAGGAGATTAGGTTGCGAATGGAAGCGTCCTGTTTGTAAAGGTAACGCCCATAGTGGTGCTAGTGCAGCTGAAATACAAGCCATAGTTAACAAAACGCTTGAACCACTTGAACTTGCAATAACTGGTGTACAGGACCTAGATATTAAAATCAAGAATGCAGTTAAACAGTCATTTAGTGAATTCAAAGGAGAGTTCAAGAAAGACATTGATGCCAAGTTCAAGGACGTGGAGACTCGTATTACTTTGCTTGAGCAAGCTCTGGGGGCTGCTAGTAATCCTGATCTGTTACAAAAGCTAATCAAATCTCAAGTAGAATCTCTTAAAGATGAAATGAACCAGCAACTCGAGAGCCACGTGAGAATATTGATTGCTGAAGATAGAGACAAACAAAGACGCAAATTAAATATCCTAGCATTCGGAGCATTGCTGCAACCCAATGATGAGACATTCACTTGTGACTTCTTATGTAACAAATACAGCCTACAACGGATAGCTGTAAAAAATGTTCGCCGCCTCGTCAGTCCCAATAACTCCGGGAATGAAAATGATTTGCGTAAGGCGAGCCCCATTTTTTTAGGATGATGAATTAAAAATTAAGAAAGTGATCCTGCAAAAGTCATATGAGAGAAAGGGAACCAGCCAAATTCAGTTTAGAAATGATGTTTCAAAAACCAACCATATAAAGAGGACAAAGCTGTATGAAGTACTTCATGCGTGACGAGCTAATGGTGAAGAAAACCTAGTCATTTGAGGCAACAGAATTGTTCCAAAAACGTGCCCACCTCCACAGCACCAGCTGCAATGGACACGAACTAGATGATTCTCAAAGAAATATAGATAGTAGTGTAAATAGCCCTGTGTCTTCTAATTTTGAAATAAGTACTATTGACGAATCAAGTGAATCTTTTTACAGTGCGAGATCAGTAAGCTGTATTCTTTCCGAGCAGACTGTTTTCATGAGTGATGATTCAAACCACAGCAGCATGGAGTCTGGGGAATGTAATGATATGGATAATAACGCACACAGCCCGGATAAAAGTTGCACTCATTGCATGAACAATGGTCCGAAAGTCGTCTTCTGTAACGTAGATTGTTTAACATCAAAGCTCCATGAGATAAAATATGCCGTTTTGACAGAAAAAGCAGACGTTTACGCTCTCTGCAAGATTAAACCTAAATGGACCAATACTCCTCTTGGAGATACCCAGATCCAGATACCCGATTATACCCTGGTCACCAGCTTATCTAGAGAAGGAGGAAGAGGAATAGCCATGTACATCGGAAGCTCTCTGAAGGTAGGAAGCATAGATATTAATTCAGATTATGAGCCATATATTGAACAAGTGTGGATATCTGTCCTCCTACCTTGTGGGCCATTTTACATTGGTTGCATGTATAGAAGCCCCAGTTCCCCTAGCCTTGAATCTTCCCTACTTGCTATGAGTAGTACTTCAATTGATATTAAAATGAAGCTACGAGGAAACATAATTATTGTTGGTCACTCTTCTACAAAATGGAAACGGAAACCAAAAACCCTCCTGTATATTACAAAAGAAATTAAAAAGGCTAGGAATAGAAAAAAAGAAATACTGGAAGCTGTACACAAAGAATCAAAACCAGGTTGACTATTACACAAAATATAAACAGGTGCGTAACCAGCTGAGAAGTCTCACCAGAAATACCACCAAGAAGTATGAGGAATCAGTGGCAGCAACAACAAAAACTAACCCTAAGAAATTTTGGAGGTATGTGTCATTGGGTAAGCCTGGAAGGCATTCTGTCACTCAACTTGTACAAGATGGATCAAAAATCTGCAGCCCAAGGGAGATAGCTAATGCATTGAATAAGCAGTTCATTTCAGTATTCACAGTTGCAGATAATGCCCCACTTCCAGACCCCCCACAGTAAAAAATTCAAAAAAGTATGCCGCCCATTAATATTACTAAAGTAGATGTAGAGACTCGACTAAAGAAGATTAACCCAAATAAATTAACAGGACCTAACGGAGGGCCCCCTTGGCTTTTAAAGGAGATGTATGCAGTACTATCACATCCTCTCACCCTACTATTCCAAAAGTCTCTAAATACTAAATCTATCCCACAAGATTGGAAGTAAGCTTACATTACACCTGTTCATAAAGGAAGCAGCAGAGATGAAGCCAGCAACTATCAACCAATTAGTCTCACCTTAGGGGTGGGAAAACTTCTAGAAGGCATAGTTAACTCAGCCATTATTGAACACCTAAGTGCAGACAAGCTATTATCTCCTAGCCAACATGGCTTCCACCCCAGTTGATCTGTTGGGACTAACCTCATTGATGCTTATGAGCATGTCACAGAACTTATGGACACGGGATCCCCAGTTGATATGATATTATTAGACTTAGCAAAAGCATTTCATAAAGTATGTCACAGGAGACTAAATTCTAAACTCCACAATGAAGTCATAAATTGAACAATGTAATTTCTTTCCAACAGGAAGCAGGTGGTAAGAGTATTTGGGGATGGTGGATCAATTTTCTCAGAATCAGCAGATGTAGAAAGCAGAGTACCCCAAGGCACAGTTTTGGGCCCAACTCTATTCAACATCTACATTAATGATGCATCTTCAATCATAAAGAATAAGTTATGCTTATATGCTGATAATTCCAAAATAATTGGTCCAATTTGTGACCCCCAGAGTATCAAAGACATACAAGCAAATCTTAATGCACTCTCAACATGAGCAAAAACCTGGCAACTAGAATTTAATATCAAGATATGTAAGGTCATACACTTTGAAGCAAATAACCCCCAGATTCACCATTTTATGGACTCCAATGATGGTTCTAAGCAGCCACTTACAACCAGTCACAGCAAAAAAAGATCTGGGAGTCTTGGTTGATGATAAGCTTAAATTCAACTTAGACACACAGTCTGCAGTAGCCAAAGCCAACCAAACTCTCAATATAATAAAGTGAACATTCTGCAGTAGATCTCCAGCATTGATTACTAAGCTCCTAAAGGGCCTGATCTGACCAAAATTAGAATTTGGGATGTCCATTGCCACACCAGTTAACAAACTTGACCAATTGATTCTGGAATTGGTGCAGCAGCAAGCAACGAAATGCATAAGGGGTTTTCAAAATTTGCCATATTCTACCAGACTCCAGAGGCTCAATATACCATCTCTCACATACCAACATAAGCAAGGGGATATATTGATGACATACAAATTGATCTGCAACAAGAATATCATCCCTGACTTATTCCAGTTAGATAGTTTGTCAAGAACATGAGGGCACCCCCTGAAGCTCTACCAGAAACGTGCTAATACCAGGCTGCGAAACAAAGTTTTCTCCAACCGTGTGGTTGGCTTATGGAATTCCCTTAGCCAGAATGCAGTCATGTCCCCTAATACCCAAGCCTCCGAGTCAGCTGTTGACAGAGATTGGTGCAGCAAGCCATGGCGCACAGTTTGGGATGCACCTGATGAGCTGAGTCACCATCATCATTGACCGGCATCTACAGGATTCATCCTTATTGCTGGCAAGTGATTTAAGGTAATGAGAATTACTGTTGTATATGATTGAATTATCCAGAGCTTTTTGTATCTGTTTTTGCTGTCTAATAAAAGTATTTATCCCTATTTTGAACTTTAATTTGTTTGTCATCAGACACTATTTGGATTTTTATTATTTGAAGTTTTTTTTTGTCCACTGCTTTGTTTATATATTATACCCACTTTTTTTTTTATCTATATATTCATTTGTTAAATTCTGATAAATAGGGTCAGCCACAAAACAAACAACATAAGAAGATAAGCTCTCCTCCCACAAAAAAGACACTAATTCTACAAAAAAAGTTTTAAATTAAATCACCTTCTTTTGGTTCTTCTTCTTTGGGTGATTCCTTTACTTCTTTATCCTCTTTGACATCTTCTTTTTGTTGTGGAGCCTCCAATTCCTTGGTAGTGTCAGGTGTTGAGGTAGCATCAGTTGATTCAGGAATACTTTTTGTTGCAACAACATTTTCACTTGGTTTTTCATCTGTTTCTGCTGGCACTGATTCCTCCTTTAGTGATAACAGAAATGGAATGTAACATTTTTAAGGAACAGATATCCTCCAGTCATATCAGCAAACATGAATAACAGGAGATTCTCCCCTAATATTGATCCCCAAGGCACCCTCTCTCCCTCCCAAGAAAAACTGTAGCCTTAAAACATTGATAAGGCTGGGTATCAGAGAATTATCAAAGGAAGATAGGGTAATTCAGAGCAAAGTTTGAGAGGGGAGAAAGGAACTTTAGTCTATACAGGTACACTTGAATGTTACTATATTTTGATTTTATGAATCTGAGTTTAATTTTTTATAAGCAGCTGCCCAAAAAAGTAGATTTTTGACTACACAAATTCAAAATGTTTTATGTTAAATATTTTACTACAGTTAAATATGAATTTTGTTGTGTGATAAAGCTCCCATAAAATAAACAAAAAAACATATCATAAAAAATTGCAACCCATTATTCTTAATCAAAAACAAAATTATAAACTTCAAAATATCTGTAATATGACTTTAATGCTAGCCTTTTATGCCAGCATATAAACATACAGATTTAAGAAGGATGTGAATCCTTCCCTGTAAGATTTGCCCAAGACACCTTCTAATATCTTTTTGGTGAACACTTTTTCCCTTGGAATTTGAGCTGTTTTTGTTATTACCATTTGCTAGATTTTATTTGCCATTTGCTTTTGTTATTACCAACCTTAACTCATATTATGAATCTAATATCAGAAACTGGCTGTAGCAGTTTTGTTTCTAATCTGATGAATGAAGGGGAAACTATTTGCATTTTGAACAATAATAATACTTTTGTTGACAGGCTGGTATGAATTTAGTAGGACAAAGAAAAATAAAATAAAAAAAGAAGCAAATAAATTCTAAAAGTTAATAAAAGAAAGGTCTAGAAGTCTCAAGAAGAAGTGTTTATTACCTCTTGAAAACTTTCTATGGCTTTGTGAGCTTCACTTTTTTATGGCTTTGTGAGCTTTATGGCTCACTAAGCTGGGGAATATAAGAAGACCAAAAGGGTTTAAACCCAATGATCTTTACTACAAAATAAGGCAAAAAATATTCAAGCTGTATGGCACACAAATATTTCACAGCAGCAAGACCACAGAAATAAAAAGAAGGCAACATAGTTTAAACCAAAAGAAACACAACTCTGAACAGAAAAGATATTTCCTTGTCTC